>NW_026571115.1:23458530-23681723 GCF_026225935.1 Boleophthalmus pectinirostris | reverse complement strand
GTGGGAATGTAGACCTTACGCTAAATGAACCAAGAGGCAAATGAATTCTCATTTTGGTTTTCATGAATAATGAAGGAGTCATTTTCTTCAGATCAAAGTCATATTTTCACAGCGCTGTTTGACTTTGAGGTGTTCATGCATATAACGTGACTAGAATAGTAAAAACAATTTTTCCCATGAATAACTAATTGTACCTGGAGTCCTTTGGTAGCTCTATGGTCGCCGTTATAGTTTAAGCTGTATTTCTGGTGTTCAAGGTCACACGGCGACTGTAAAAAGTTCCTTGTTTCAGTTTCCTTTCAGACATCTCTTTTCTGTTCTTTTCATCAGAATGAATAGGTCCTACTCCGCCCCTCTGAGAGCTCCTCTGTGGAGGCACTCCTCCTTGTTCTACCTTAGCCCCCCCTCGTGTCCACCGAACATGTCATTACAGACTCAAGATACAGTTACAAACAAGTCTGAAATTACAAAGACCTTAGACGTGTTACTTAGCAATGAACCCTTCATAAACAGTATTTATGAAAAGTGTTATCCCTACAGGTTATTTCCTCCACTTTGTCACTTTTTGTCACTTTGTCTTTTTTTTTTTTTGCATTCATCCAAGAGCCCTCCACTTTAAGAGTGGCTGCTCTAATGGCTGCTCTTGTGCTACTAAAGCTATAAATAAGGAGCCACAAATTTGTGCCGAGAACACAAATGTAGGGGAGAATGAATGCGCTGATGATGAAGAAAAACTGGAAGAAGAGGGATGGACTGATAGGACAAATGGACAGATCTATCTGATAACTGAGGAGAGAGAGAGAGAGTGTGAGATTAGGCCCAGTTGTGGAGAGAGATGGGGCATGTGTCGTTAATCGCTGGCCATGTGAAGCTGAGAGGATGGCATGTGGGACAGACTCCCTGTAACCTTGGTAACCATCTTGAAACCTTTGCTGTGAAGCATGTCAGGGATTGTTAAAGTCTCTTGTTCCTGAGCAACTGCACACACACATTTCCAGGACAGCACTGAAGGCTTCAGCACACTTGTATTAAACCTGTCTCTCCATCTCAGCTGCTCAGGGATCTCCAGTCAGACTTGATGAGCTGGAGGAGGGTTAGCAGGAGCAGCGAGGAGCAGATCTCATGTTTATTCTGGACTGCTTCACTGCGCGTGGAGCACTTTCTCTGCTTGAGTGCCATTTCTTTTCTCCATAAATCTGTCTTTTGCCGCTGGCTCTTGAGTACGCTGGATGGGTTCAGGCTCTCTGTGCATAGTACGGCAGTGGTGGTATGTTCTCGCATCACCGGGGCCCTAGACTAATAAGTGATAAGAGCTGACACCCTGAGTGAGAGCTGTCTGTCTTGCACTGAATATTTCCACAGTATAAATGCTCACTTGTGTTCCGGCTGTGGCTCAACATTGTATTTTTAGCCACTTCTCGTCCTGACATGTCACCATTATACAGTCACTGTCATTAAGTATTCTTCCTGTCTACTTTCTGTCTACTTTCTGCTGTCAGTGTTTCATAGTTTTCAGCACAATTCCCCAAATAGTATTTTTCCTCTTGTACAGAAATAGAGCTTTTTTCGTAGTGACTGTGTATTGTTGCGGCTCCTCCTGACCCATCTCCTTACTGTTTTGTGATCTGGTTAGACGAGGAGCGAGGGGAGGAGCACACTCGACACCATGACGACAGGTTGCTGGGGGGCAGGCTGGAACGTGAGCAAGAGAAAGTACTCAGGTGAGGGACCTTCCACACTCTTGCACAAAAATACTATTTCATTCAAGGTTGAAGCTCTCAGAAAAATGGATAATCAGAAGGGTGTTTTTATTTTAATCATCATCAAAAAAGGATTCATACTATCATGAAGAAGGGTCTCAAGATTAAATGGCCTTTATTATCCTGTTTTCTGATCTATGTTATAATGTTGTTTCCTAATGAACAACATACCTGGAATTGTGTTTTGTTTCATTCACATAGTTTAACACACAAATATTGCAAATTTAGGCAGTTCTCTTAAATGGAAAACATTATGTTCCACCTTGTGATGTCAGGCGGTAATACAAGAAGCGTGTGTGTTTTTAAACTTAAGGTAAATGATAGCTGTTACCTTAAACTACCGCTTCATGACATCACAAGTTGGAACAGAGCATTTTGAGCTTTGGAGATGCAGACAGACTAATAATAAAGGATTACCCAAACATGTCTGAATGGAACACAACTCCAGACATGTTTTAAATGAGGCCATAGCATTTTAACATGACTTGAAGGTCACATGAGTCAATATCACGCAATACATTTTAAGGACAGCTACAAAAATGGTATTGTTGAATTAACTGATGAGTTACTGCTTCAGCCAGTTACAAAAGTTTTGTAAAAACTGGACTATAATTTTGTGGGCGGTCATTTAGACCCTCTAAACCTGGAGGAAAGCGACTTGTCAATGCCTATTTTAATATTTCAGTTTATACACCATTTTGACAAAAAACTGAATTAAACTAAACTGTCTTTTTATGTATTATATATTTTATTATTCTGTATTATTTCTGGTGTTTTTAGAGAGTCCAAAGAGCTGGCAGAATTCACTCAGATGCACCCCACCCCTCTGTCCAGTGGCCTCACACCCAGCATGATGACTCCCTCTCTCATGAACCCAAACCTTATGGTGACAGGAGGAACTGCGCTCTCAGGGGCAGGACGCTGGCCGCCCGACCCCTCAACTCTGACCTCTCACCCCTGGATGCCTCGACCTGGGGCACCCCCAGTTTGGCTATCCAGTTCTCCTTACAGTACGTGGCAGCTGAATATTGTACAGAAAGAAGGCATTGTTTTAGCTGATTATTTTAAATGTCAATATGTTGAACCATGGCCTTTATAATTACTATAGTTTTTATGTAGTTGTCAGTATTTTGTCCTCATATACATTATCAATGACTTGCTTATGAAAGTTTATATGCAACTATGCAGTGGCTCCTGATTGGCTGTACTTAAAAGGGAGTGGTCTGTATCTGTCCATTGTTTTGGCCTGCTGCCTTCTGCAAGGGTCAAGTCCCACAGGTATTCCCAAACTTTGTGGGACATTCCAGCCCCACTTCTCCTGCAGTCTCTGCCAAAAATACACACACTCAGCCATCATGTGATCAGAGTTCCTTGAACCAGACTTGGATGAACACCAACATACTTTAAAGCTTGCTAAGGATGCATCTGTCTAGACACATAGAGAAACAAAATAGTTATTGTATACATGTATGTAGACACGTACACTAAAGTACATTGTTTCAATCTGGTCTGTCTGTCTCCTCAGGCCTTGGTCCTTCTTCTCTTCACCAAACCCTTCCAGCAGCCTACCCCCCTCTCTGGCCGGCTCCATACCTCCTCCATACCAGTTTGCCCGAGATCCTCAATCAGGACAACTGCTTGTCATTCCTACTGAGCACCTGCCACACTATGGTAGGACTGTGAAATGTGTTTAATGTGTTTAATGTGTCACACCTGCACACAAAAGAGCTCAAGTATGGTTTATTATTGTTATTGGGTTTGCAATTTCCTGACAGATGTTTTGTAACAACTGCAAACAAGACGATTGCCACAGCACTAACGGCCTAGCACCATATGGTATATTAGACTGAAGATTTACTATGCCCACACCGTTATGGCAGCAATACTGTTGTTTAGCCAACAACTGTATCATTCTAACTAATCCTTAAATTGATTTGGCCCTCATTGGAGATGGTATAATTCGACTTGTCCTGTGAGTAGCAGGGGGCGATGTTCTGGAGCGGGGAGCCCCGGTGTGGTCGGGTGTGTACGGTACAGGCAGTTCTCTGCAGCATGCGGCCCAGCTCCAACTCCTCTCACAGCAACAGATGCTGCGCCAACAGGAGCTGCTCATGATCCAGCAGCACACCGCACAAGTCCTGGAGCTGCAGAGGAACGCTCAGCTCGTTGTAAGTGCTTTCAGGTCACAAATGAAGTGTCAGGGATATGATGATGAAAAAAATCATCACAATTTTCTTAGAAACTTGATTGCAATTTTGTTTTTAATCTTTAGTTCTAGTATACAAAGTAAATTTGTTTTCAAGAGGTAACTTGATTATCTGTGTTTTCTGGCAGTTCACTTTGATTGGTTCAATTTGCCTGTCACTCACTCAGAGCGTGACTGAAGCTGATCATGTTTCATTTAAATTTGATTTAGTCATACTGCTCACAAATCATGTCTCATTCTACCTGCACAAAAGTCAGATTATCTGTGCACTGCTGTGCAAGGGTGTTTGTCTTCCGACAAATAAACCACAGTTTCCTGTTAATGATCCAATTATTCAGAGCAGTCAGTGTCACAGGTGTGCTGCTTTAATGGCTTTTGTTGGGGGCTACACAGGTGGACCAGGCCATTATTCTCTAGTAAAACAGCAGCGCAGCATTTAGGGCTCTTGTTCCTCTTCAAATAACTCTGTTGCCTAGCAGCACAACTGGAAAATATTACTGCTATGCAAGAGCAGCTGCAAATATTTGTGATATTTCTAGGACTGCCCAATAAATAAAACTTATCAAGATCACAGTCTCACCAGGATATGCACAGAACCTCTTCTAGTGAAATAACTTTGTTGTCCACTGTGTAATTATGGAAGGTGACATTTATAGAGCTTATACTATGCACCAACTAAAACAGTTTTATGCTAATTAATCACTGCAGTGTGTCTCCCAGGTTTGCTTTTAATAGGTTTAAGTCCCAGTTGACGTTGATCATAGCCCTTGCCTCCAGCTACTGCCCATGTAACCTGTCCCTCTTCCTCCCAGGAGCGTTTAAAGGCTGGTGAGCACCGTCCAGAGGTGGAAGACAAACCAGACAAGCGGAACACTGACACAAAACCCCAACCCCCTTCACTGTCCTCTCTGTCCCCTTCACCCACACTTCACTCTCGCAAACCTGCTCCCCCATCCCGCTCCCCGCCCACATCCTCCCTCGTTTCTCTGCCTCCAACGCCCTCGCCGGTGACCACTCTAAAGTCAGAAGAAGTGGGCCAGAGAGGGCTGTCTCACCCACCCACGCCTCTGCTGCACCCATCCTCCCCTCGCTCCGCATCCCCACCACCATCCTCCCCGCGCCGACCTAAACGGGAGCCAGCTGAAGATGGAGAGAATGGGAGAAGAGAGGGACAGAGAGAAGTCCAAAAGCCCCCCCACGCGTCGTATCCAGGCATCTACACTGGTGAGATTAACTTTAAAAGCAAAGATTGTGATGTTCTTGTGAAGAAAACTCCCCTTCAGTCACCAATATCATTTTCATTTTTTATAGATATTCCTTCAGGTTACCCTTACCAGTCCATCCCTGCTCCATTTGGCTCTCCGTTCCCCTCTTATCACGTCCCACCGCCCACTAGTTCAAACACAGAAGTTGTCTCCCCTCATCGGGCCCACTCACCATCTAAGACCAGTCCTCTGCCCGCACCTCATCTGCAGTCAAGGCTACTGGACTCAAACAAGCAGCCCCCCAGACTAGAGTCCTCAAAGAGCGGTTCTCTTCCTACTCAGGAGCACAGCACAGAACAACCTCAAATGTACGTGACGATGGAACCGCTAGGACCTCTCCGACGCACTTGTAGTCCAGTTTTAACCAACAAAACAGACAGAGAAGACCCCAAACCACAACCAGTGACTTTGAATACCTCCTGTCCTCCTCCACTCAAAAATGACAAACAGGAAGAAATCACAGAGGAAGAGAAAATCAAAATGGAGGCGTCACCTTACTCTTATCATGCATATACAGCACCTCCTGCCCTCACAGACTCAGAGCCCAAGTCAGAAATGATCAAAGCTCCTCAGCGGACGCCGTATCCATTATGTATAACTGCAGATGCTGACAGACACGCATCAGCTCACAAGTCCCAAGATCAAACCCCAGTGTGTGAATCCGAGCCACAGAACTCTCCAATAAACCTGCACGTTACCATTGATGCGGAAAAAGTTGATAATCCACCCCTGTCCGACTCTCCGCTGCCTCTTATTGCTGATCTTCCTCTTATTGCTGTTCCAGAAGATCCTATGGCGGGAATGCTAGCTCTGTTAGCAGCCAGTGAGATGGCCCGGCCCTGCACACCACCTGCTCCAGCCCTCACCCCACAAATGGAAAATTCTCCCATGAGCACTGAATGCAGCATGACTGGTGCACTGGAGATGGTTGCTTTGGAGGGCATGGCCTTATTGAGCCAGATGGCACAGCAAGAAATGGAAAACCTCAACAACAAGGAAAAGGGTAAGACATATGATATAAAATGACCACCCACAGCTTTGTAATTACCCGCAATTGTCCAAAAAGTCAGACTTTGGGTCATACATGTAGAGTTGAAAAGTTTCATGTAGCCCTTTTTCAACAATTAAAATAAAAGAATGAAAGTTGACTTGCGTGTTATGGTTGAATGCCACAATAGAGGGTGGGTCAGTCAGTTCTGTTAAAGTTTGTTTCTATTACTGAGACGTTTGATTGCTTTAATATCTTGTGTATCCTGGGCAGATGTGGCCTTGGAGGGTCTGGACTGCTTACTGGAAGCAAGTCGGCAAATACTGTTGGAAGCCATTGAAAAACAGTCTCACATCCAGCTGCCCAGAGACTTGGATCCAAACAAAAAGTACAGCTGGAGGCAGAGGAAGGAGGAGCCGGTATGAACAATCACCAACAAACATTGTTCTTTTAATGTCCGGAATTTCACCTGTCCCCCCTTTTCGTTTCACATGGTCTGTCTTCCTTGCAGCTGTTCAGTAAAATGTCCATGGACGTGCTTGATGCATTTGAAGTGGAGTACCGGGTTCGTCTTGCGGAAATACAAAAGACCTACAAGGATAAGCAACGGGAATTCAGCAAACTGCAGAGGCGTACAGACAAGCAGTGAGTAAAGTTTTATTACCAAAGGCTCTCATTAAAACATAACTAAAGTGCAACTCACAGCAAACAATGATGACACATTCTCTGTTTCTTGTTGCAGTGAACGGCAGCAGGATGATGACAGGCGGAGTCAAACTCGAAGGGGCAGAGGAAGACCCAGGAAGCGAAAACTACTGGCCACGCCCCCCAAGCTAGACAGCAGGCCTGGAAAGTAAGTGAAAGTTAATGCAAATACTGGTTATATCATTGAGAGTTTGTCACAAGTTTAATTTTGTTGAAGGGTTGGACGGACTGTGCAATACTCTGAGGACTCTGAGGCTGGTGACGGACAGAGGAAAAAGCTTCGGTTGTCCAAAGAGGATGAAGGGGGTGAGGCAGGGACCGGAGGAGTGAAGATCAAAAAGAAGAAAAAGAAGAAGAGTTGGAAAGATCAGAGTTCTTCTGGTTTGGAGGTATGACTTGATTGGTTTTGAACTCTAGACCTTTCCATACTGAAGAGAGATACGGTAATGAGACTGTGTGTTTGTCATCATCAGGTACTAAAGGCAAAGCGAAGTCATTTGTGTGAGCAGGAGCAGCTGGCGTCTGATCTGAACAGGGCTCTTTCACTCTCACAGCTCGGCTCACTGGCCTCGGCACACAAACTCGCCTCCAGTAAAGTGTCCAAAGGAAAGTCCACTGAAAACCGACTCAAGGGGCAGAGCCTGCATGCTTCCGTCAAAGGGACAAAACACAAGATGAGCAGCAAGACGTCTTCCTCGGAGAAAGTGAAGAGTCAGAAGAAGAGACCCATGTTTTCCCCATTGAGATCTGAGCTCAGCAGCTGCTCTAACAGTGAGTGGACACAATCTGTATTTGTAACCGATGGATGTTTAATATGAACAAATACACTGTATCAACCTAGATATTTTTTTCAAGGATATTTCTAATTAGTATTTTATAATAACTAGGAGATCTTTTTCAGAAATGCACAGATTCTGAATGCGTTGTCACACTGAGGATTTTCAGACTTTAGTGTCTTGACTCTTTGCTTCCATCCATTTGACCTTCTAAATGATTAACCACACTCTCTCTGCACCAGATTCGGATTCAGAGGAGCACATTTCGTCCCGAGGGGGCTGGCCCCCACTTTCAAACTCTCGCTCCTGTGATGACGGGACCAGGAAGAGGAAGCCTGCCACATCGGCATCTTCACTGCTGTCCAGTAAGAAGTCTGAGAAGAAGAAACACAAGCACTTATCCCTGCTGCTGGAGGAGGCAGGCCTCAGTTCCTCTGACGACTCCTTTGACCAAGGTTACTGACCACACCCTGCCCTAAGCAGACTTCATGTCTTTGAGCCTTGTCAAACGTGTTTGCTTTTGTGAAAGCAGCTGCTTCTGGACTGTGATTTAGCTTGACAATTTCTACCTCATTGCTGCTGGCTTCTCTATGAAGTTGCCTTTTTAAATAGTAAACTTATTTCTATGGTGCTTTTATATTGCCTGGATTGCAACCTAATTTGTAGAATTTGTACATTTGAAAATTGTGTGAATTTGTGAGATTTTTCATAAAGTTGTATTGCAGTTTGGATACAAATAAGCTTTATTAAAGGTGTTGATTTGATTGGTACAGAAAGCAAAGCGCTGTGGTCCTTTTGTCTGCTTCATCTGTCTGTGTCTGTCAGTCTGTCCAGCACACATCCTTTAGTGGCTCTTTGGCAAATATCCCACCAGATCTGAAACTACTTTTATGTAGTAGATATGAACTGCTGACTAAAAGATGTCACATGTCAAAGATCTGTTCACATGAGCTTACTGGTGCATTATCATTTGCAGAGAAAATAACATTTTTGTGGATCGTTGTGATAAAATATTTGAATTCTGGTCTGTGAACGTTGAGGAGAAGATTGCATCAGAATGCTTATGATCTTGTGTTGTACACTGGGATATTTGCACAATAGAGCTTTGTCTACTAAACCCTCAAGTAACCTTTTCCCTCGCGTTGCTCTGACACCTTGCTCTGTCCTCTCACTTCCCCTCTGACCTTTGACCCTTGACCTGTCCTACTCATGATGCTTTAAGTGTCTCTCAGCCTGTCCCATGAGCTTGTGCTGATGCTGCCACGACATAAAGAAGCTTGGCAAGGACTAGCGCAGCCTTGAGCCTATGCTACCTCGCTTATAGCTCGTCTATGCTGTGGCCCAAGCTCTGCTCAAGCTAGACTGTGCTAAGGCCAGGCCATGCTATGGCTGGGCTGCGCTCTCGCCGCCGCACTGCCCAGCCCTGCCCTGTGTGAGGCCACACCCTGTCACCTGTTGAGTAAGTAGGAAGTGCCCCTCCCTCTATTCTTTATTGAACTCTAACATAAAAGAAACTGAATTCATCAGATCTTAAGTTCTTTTTTATTTCACTATTCTCACTAAAATCAGCACTGAGGACCATGAGTACCTCCTGTCTATGAAATCCCACTTCTGAGGTGGGACAGGACCGTAACCATGGTTACTTAAATTTCAAGTGAGCATTATATCTAGGGGCCTCACAGGGCTGACCTCTCAGTGCCTGCTTGTTTGTCTGCTTGCTTTGTTAACACCGTGGATGCACCGTACCCATGTTTACCATCTAGCTGCCAACATTTTTCTGGGTAAAATTACTTTTTAAACATGAAGTTATTTTTATGTAGCTATAAAGTCATTAACACAGCCGTATTTAACTCTATTTGACATGGACTGAATAATTACCATAGAACATTTCTGTTTTCTGATAAGTTGGATTTATATTCCACATTATGTACTGTGCATCTACCCTCCATGTTAACAGTCTAACCTCTGAGGAGCTGCTCCTCCTGTTTATCTGTTGCCATGGATCTGCTAACGACCAGCTACTCACAGCTAACAGTTCAAACGCCACTGTGTATATCTGTGTGCGAGCGCTTTGTGTTTTATGTGCTGTTGTAGCCTGTCAGACTTTTTTACTTCCCTTTCTATCTCAAAGCTGCAGCTTAAATAATACATGATATCTGAGCTTTAAAGGCTTCAGAAGCTGTGTGTATCAGTGCGCGTCACATGCATGTCTTAAATCCCAGTCTAGTGCTGTCTCTTGGTTGCACAGCGTTACAAACGTGAAGGTGCACTGGTGTGAATAGACTGGAGGGTTAACACTGTCATGACTCGCCTCTCACATGTGCATCTTTGTTTTGTCCATTAATAGAAGGCTCTAACTCAAACCTGTTCACTTTATGTTAGGGTGGTTGTGTTCTGTCATCCTTATTTTTATGTTTCTGTTATCTTTTGGGGGTACACTTTGGGCTGTATTTACTCTGAAAACAAATGTAAACTGAACTGAACCCTTTTCTCTAAAAACAGAAACCTCTGAGGATGATGATGAGGAGGATTCATACTCGGATGGCGTCTGTGATGAGAGTGGATTGGGACTTTTGGCAAGATTTGCTGCTAGTGCTCTTCCTGTCAGTTCTCCCTCTCTGGGCCTTCTTCACAGTGGAAAACAACGCAATAGACAAAACACTATGGGTATGTGCGCTGCCCCTATCTCATCAGTTGCAAATGTTATTTAATAAAATATTATAAAGTATGTGCATTATTTTAGACATATTAACATTAGATTAGAAACAAGGACGCTACATTAATTTCAACAGTGTGAATGACATTACCAACCAAACTGTGATTGGTGGTTGACTGGGAATTATGTTATTGATCCATCATTAAATATTTATTCTTTTTTAATTGGCACATCAGGGTAATGATCCAGTCTTAAAGTTTCAGATAGATCAATATTCCATTCATAGGCATATTGATTTGAGGTTCCCATACTTGAGTCTATTACTGAGGTCATTAGTAAAATGGTGTCTGTTGTTCAGGTTCCTCAGAGTGTGAGTGGTCGGACTCTGACCTGCGAATGAGGAAGTTCCCTTCCCTGCTTCATGGTAAACGCTCTGCCCCTGAGCTTCCCCTGCTGCCTCCTGCTACTCATCGCATAAACCGCTCGAGCCCCACAAAGAGGGACGACTCTCTGTCCATCAAACGCAAGGCTCTCTCCAAGCCCCAGCCCGCGCCCCGGTCTCCAAGGAGATTCAGCTTTGAACAGGCCAGTGGCTCTGGGTTTGGAGGCTTCAGCGAAGACGAGGGCTGGAACCGCCGGCGAAGTGAGAGGATATTCCTCAATGATGCCACAACTCCAACCAATCAGATGCCTGTGTCGTCCTCCACATCAACCAACCAGATCACTCCAACTGTCTCCACCACCGCCCAGCTTTCACTGAAGCCTGCCTGCAGACCTAAGCCTGCTCCAAACAGAGATGGAAAAGATGCAGTGAAAGTACGTCAATAATTAATGACTGTTTTTCACCTGCTGAGAGCAGCTGAATAACACAAAACATAAGCACCCTCCTATTTTCTCCCTCTGTTCCGCATGTTCACTCTCCTGTCCTAACTTTGATTCTGTTCAAGCTCCTATCTCTTTGTAACCCCGGTGTGTGTGTTTAAGTGTGTGCATGTCACAGTGCCAGCAGGGCTCCCCTGTACATCAGTCACTGCAGTCCTCCCCTGCTGTCCCTGCCATGTTGCTGACAAGAAAGGACGACTGCAGGCTGCCTGAAGCATCCCACCCTCAGAGTGTGTGGGTGTGTGTGTATGGGAGAGCAAATGTGTCCAGCTCAAAGTACCGTTATCATTCTTACCCATGTATTTCTGTTTGTCCTGTCTTTACTTAGCAGCAGAAGAAGAAGCCGAAAGACTCCCCCCTCCCTCTGAGCCCGTCCACACTGTCTTCTCCTGTTGCAGACGGCCCTGTTTCTCTGAGCCTCAGTCCAGTGCGAAAGAGCCAGCCAAAAGCTAAGCCCAAGACCAGAGAAGTGAGTAGCACATATATCATTAGTACAGTTTCAGATGTTTCAAATGAACTCTCTGAGATGGCACAGACATCTGCTGAAATAGTTTAACAATATCACAAAATGCAGTCTAAATATGGTTTTAATCAAATAAGGCAATACTACTACTAAAAACTACTCTACCAATCTAGTCACTTTCATTTGGTTAGACTTTTGTAAATTGTGTTTCCTGTACAGCCTTCTAGGGGCGCAGTGAGCCGCCTGATGGAGAGCATGGCTGCAGACGAGGACTTTGAACCAAACCAGGATAGCAGCTTCAGTGAAGACGAGCTGCTCCCATCCTGTGACAGCAGCACGCCAGAGACCTCTCCTCCGCCCGGTCAGCACACATACAATATCTACACTCACTGAATGCTGTGTCATCTGTGTAATCTAATGCCCCTGTCTGCCATATGAACAGCCCCTGTCCAGTGTGTGCTCGACAAAGACTCTCTGGTTGATGGGCTCAGAGTTTTGATCCCAATGGACGACCAGCTGCTGTATGCTGGACATGTCAACACTGTACACTCGCCAGACATGTAAGTGCAACAGAAACACATACTTCTTTTGCACAAGAAAACTCAAACTTTTGGACTAATAATTCCTTTCTTGATATAACCATTTCATACTTTGAATCTCTTACCATTAATGCACGATACATAATATCTGCATAAAAGTTGCTAGTCAGTATGTAATTAACATACTGTACACCACAGATTCAGGCACTGACCTCCCAAAACATATAAAATCTAATCTGTTCTAAGTGCCACAGTTGTTAAAGGACATGCTCCCTTCCTCTCCTCCTACAGATATAGTGTGGTGGTGGAGGGCGAGCGAGGGAACCGACCACATATCTACTGCTTGGAGCAACTGCTACAAGAAGCCGTGAGTTGTAGACAGCATCTGATCTTCCATGCCCAATCCTCTTGCATGCCCCTGACTGTTTATTCTCTTTGCATGTGCAGATTATTGATGTGAAGCCTCCGTCTGTGCGCTACCTCCCAGAGGGCACTCGCATCGCTGCCTACTGGAGCCAACAGTACCGCTGCCTCTACCCGGGCACTGTGGTCAACGGTACACACTGCACCTCCTACTTACATAAGATGATTCATACTGCTCTCACAGACTGTGTAATTGTAGCTGGCAGCACAAACAAATGCTTAGTGTTTTAGGCCATTATTTTGAGCAATCAGATGGTAAAAAGGACATTACTGGTCTCTCTTTAGCCCTGACTGAGACATTAAATGAGTTTTACAGCTTTACTTAGCAATATATTTTACAAATATAATTATGGTAACCACTTCATTGGTTCTTTTTAGGAAACTCTGACATTGATGAAGATGACAATCTCATCACAGTGGAGTTTGATGATGGTGACACAGGTCGCATCCCTCTGTCTCACATCAGACTGCTGCCGCCCGACTACAAGATCCACTGTAAGCAATGCCTTGCACCAACACTGCACTGCAAAGCAACAACATCATCGTTCCTCCTATAGTCACTACATTGCTGTGAAACAGTAAAGTGGAAAATAAACCACATCATAGTCAGAAATGGAACAATTCTAAGAATACACAAAAATAAGATATGATTTCAGAGACATGGTTTCAGAGAAATGGATTTTTAAATGCTGCTATGGGAGATGCCTGAAGCTATTTTGAATATGAATTTAATGTGCTATAAAAACAAAACTTTAGTGGTGTTCTTATTTACTGCATTGTGTTCATTGTATAGTTTTATAGTTTTATAATGCATCAAAATACACCTGCTGTTTGCATTTTCCTTCAGGAAAATGTTAAAGTTTTGCACTTCCTGTCGGCATAATGAGAAACACAAAGCACGCTGGTTGAATTCATTGTACCATAAATGTTTATGGCCCTTGTTTGGTTCCAGGCGCTGAGCCGTCCCCTGCTCTGCTTGTGGCCAGCTGCTCCCGGAGGAGAGTCCGCAAATGCAGCAAAGAGGGCAAAGAGGCAGGTCCCAAACAAGACGACAACACTCCCAAGATTAAAGGAAAGCCTGGTCGCAAACCTAAGCCCAAACCAGGTGAGTAGTAAACATACAGTCTCACAATTATAACTGCGCACAAGACCACCCACTATTAAATCTATATTTTCCCCCAAATGTAGGACCTGTACCTCAGTTTTAGAACCTCAGGTGTAACAGCCTGATAATAAAGGCTAGACTATTTGTCAGCCTTTTTGTTTTTTTTCTAGACCCATAATGGACTCTATTAATAACAATGTTTTATTGCAGCCTTCTGTCCTTTTGAGACTTATATTTTAAATGACCATTAGACAATATGAAAAGTGGATTTAGGCCCAATTCTACCCCTTAGCCTAGTCATTCTCTTTAAAAAACATACAAATTACAAAAACGGCTCAAGGACTTTGAACAACGCTGATCCCACGTTTTCTGTTAGACCATTGTGGTCATCTTATTCATTTGAATGAATTTGTTCAAGCAGCCATTTTGTCTGGTAGTGTATTGCCACAGCTGTGATGTATGGCATGTTGTGTGTGTGATTTGCTGACGCCGGCCTTGTTTTGTGTGAGTAAGCACTTTATAAATGCAGTGGTTTTCATTTCAGAATAGTTTCCTTGTTGATTTGACTGCCATTTTTAGCCCATCAGAAACACCACAGAGTGAAGGCATCAGCAGTTCATGAGCAACCCAAAAAGCAGCTGAGCAAATAATTTTTATCTGTCCTTTTTGTAGAGACCACCCTCAACCAGGACGGTCGTGAAAAGAGTGAGAATTCTCCACGGGCAGATGGGCCTCCTGCTAAACTGACTCAAGACAGGACACCTTCTGCGCAGAAAGTATCTCAAGATAAGCCCAGGCCTGCCTCCCGACCCAGCATGGAGATCCACCCTAAACCAAAAAGCAAAAGCTCCTCTTCCACTCCCACCACCAGCCCCACATTGTCCAGTCCTGGGCCCAGAAAGGAGAACTCCAAATCCAGCCGTGCACCCGCTTCGTCACTCTACCCAACCACCTACGGCAAAGTCCTGACAGTGGATCTCTACACTGAACCCAATCTGTCTTCTTACAACAACCAACGAAGAGAGAAAGACAACGCTATGAGTCCAACTTCACATAGGCCAATGTCCAAATCCACCTTATCCAAATCCAGTGTTGCTCCCATTCATAAACAACTGTCCAAAACTAAATCCTCCACAGATAACCACAGTAGACCCAGTCACAGCTCTGCACTATCAAGTTCTATTAACAGGCTGCCATCAAGCAAATCCACATCCCTAAGCAGACCCTCATCATTGTCCCTTTCTTCAGCCTCTCGCCCAAAACTGAAGATGCCATCTGAGCAGCTAACTTCAAGAACAAGCTCTTTGCCTAGACCCAAGTCATGTTCCACACAAAATGAAATGAGACGCAAGCCATCTGCAGAGCCTCTGGTGAAACTCGACCACGAAGGAGTAACTTCACCCAAAACCAAGAAAACCAAACTAATGCTACTGGAAGGGCGAGGCGTAAGGCGGGACCACACCCCAATCACCACAGCAAATCAGAAGCCACTGAAGCCTAAAGTAAGAGAAAATGATCCAATTGAAAAAGATTTTTACAAAGCACCAGTGCTAACCAAGGATAAGACGGAAGGTATCACTAAGGGCCTGTCGATGGAGAAGAGAGAGGATAAGGTTAAAAGAGAGGAGATTAAACAGGAATCGCAGAGTAGCAGCAGCTCGGACTCAGAGGAAGACGGAGACAAGGAGAAGGTAAAGAAGAAGAGGAAGAAGTGCACATCCAGCTGCTCCTCCTCCTCTTCCTCCTGCTGCGGCTCCTCTTCTTCTTCCTCCTCCTCTTCGTCATCATCATCCTCTTCCTCCACTGATGACTCCTCCTGCAGCTCAGATGAAGAGAGGAACCCCAGCCCTCCCTCAGGTCCCACTACTCCACCACCAACGCAGGAAAAGCCCAAAGAGGAAGCTAAAGAAGAGCCAAGGGAGGAGGTACGGTTTTGGCTCATTACCCTTTTCTGTCATTAGTTTAATTACATTTCACCACCAAAAATATAGATTCTAAGAATTATTATAATATTTATTAATTATAAGTTTTAAGACTCATCCAAACTGTTGTATTGCATCTTCAGGTGAAGAAAGAAAAAGAAGTGAAAGAGGAAGAGTTGACTGCTCCGGAGTCTCCCTCTGACTCTCCAACGATCACAACCCCTGCTCCAGCTAAACCTAAACCTGCCACAGGGAAGGGCTCTGGACAAAGGGGGCGTCCCCCAAAACAGAAGCCAAGTGGAGGGGAAGGCAAGGTGGGCCGACCCAAA
Organism: Boleophthalmus pectinirostris; assembly: GCF_026225935.1. Classification (NCBI taxonomy): domain Eukaryota; kingdom Metazoa; phylum Chordata; class Actinopteri; order Gobiiformes; family Gobiidae; genus Boleophthalmus; species Boleophthalmus pectinirostris. The sequence continues at coordinate 23,665,704 of NW_026571115.1, read as the reverse complement.
CGCAGAGAGGGGGTTCATCTCCCCACCACCAAGGAGCTGGCCAAGCGCCAGAGACTTCCCAGTGTTGAGAACAGGCCCAAGATCTCAGCCTTCCTTCCTGCCAGACAGCTCTGGAAGTGGTTTGGGAAACCCACTCAGGTAATTGTCCAAAACCTTAGACACTACTGTTACAAAAAATGCAAAGTACAAAAATCACCATATAATGACAGATACCATACTTATATAGAAAACCCAGTGGAAAAAAAGAAAATGTTTTTGATGAATTATGTCTAATTTTTGTATCAATCAAGCTGCAATCAACATAACCAAATGGAGAGCTGCAAAGTGCAAAATGTAATGGTTCTCAAAGCTTTTTCTAATCAAATGAATCAGATTTGAGTTGAAGCACTGGCAGGTGGCAGTTCTTATTGCATAAGCTTACTGTCTCGTGAGCTAGTAATACTAGTATTTCCATTTTTAGCCTTGTGCCCAATTTACATTTTAGTTTAAGTAGCTCTCGTAGCTCCTAGTGGCACGTTTGGTATTTGGCTGCATATATTCTCACGTAAACTATTACACAGATAAAACTCTTGTCTTCCTCTGCCCCTCACAGAGGCGTGGTATGAAGGGCAAAGCTAAGAAACTCTTCTACAAGGCCATAGTTCGTGGCCGGGAAATGATCCGGATTGGGGACTGTGCCGTGTTCCTATCGGCCGGGCGTCCTAACCTGCCTTTCATCGGCCGCATCCAGAGCATGTGGGAGTCCTGGGGCAGTAACATGGTGGTCCGCGTCAACTGGTTCTACCACCCTGAGGAGACCAACCCTGGCAAGAAGCTCATCGACAAAAAGGCATGACACTGAACCCTTGTACCAACCAATATTTTTTCTTTGTTGTATTTCCTAATTTGTTGTATTTTACAATAGAACTGGGATCAGATGTGTGGCCAGTCTATACCTGCTGCTCTGCACTCTACTATCCAGAGAAAAGACTTTGTTGAGGTAAGAAAAATAGATGTGTAGCTTTTAATACTTATACTATAATAGTTATTCTTTAAATCATTTTCTGATGTTCACACTGCCCTGTGATTCTCATTGGCTGCGTATGTCTTATAATTACAAAGCCTGTTACAATATGAGTAATTCTGTGAACTCAGGTTTTCAAAGTCCATCTGCTCTAATTGTTCAAATCCTTTCAGGGCATAAATTGCTTTCACTATAAAACTTACATTTGATTGGCCTTACTAATAGCTGTGCTGTCAAAACATGCTCCACTGTTGAAGAGAACAGTTACCAAGTTCTAGTTTATTAAGATCTTCATTAGTGGCTGAATAATCAGAGGCTATTCTTCTTGGCGTCTCCTCCAATTCATCACACTCATTTAGTTCGAGTTTTACTCCAGCAAATCCTAATGCAATTGTAGAACCAGTGCCCCAAATGCATATGGCAACATTCAAAAGCCTAAAGTAACTCCTACTTCTCCTACACCTTCACCTGATCCCTGTAGCGTGCCCTGTACCAGTCGTCACACAGTGATGAGAACGACGTGCAGACGGTCAGCCACAAGTGCCTGGTGGTCAGCGTGGAGGAGTATGAGCAGATGACCCACACCAGGCGCTACGCAGACAGTGAGGATCTCTACTACCTGGCCGGCACCTACGAACCCACCACTGGCATGATCTTCAACACTGATGGAGTCCCTGTCATCTGCTGAACAAGTCTCAACTAACTGCATTTCTCAGACTGACGAAAGATGGATATTGTCCCGATATACCAATATGTCAATTGCTGCACTGGACCAGCTACTACAAAACACTACACAGTATTATACAACTGTTTGCACACTCCGTTAAGATTACACAGTGCTTACATATACCTTTTACATGTAAATAGAACTTGTGTAGACGGTATTCGCACCCACTTGCTTGTAAATACAACATGTAACATGCCACAGTATAGAGAATATGAGTGTTTTATTTTCTTGTAATAGATCTAAGTCCAGTTTTCCTAAAGAGGTAAACCATCAAGAAGCTTTAAACGAACTGTGAAAGATAATTACAAAATGAGCGCGACTCGTGTCCTGGCTTAAACTGTTGTGATTATGATGTTGCCATGGTGAAGTTACAGTCGTATAGCCTAAATGTTTCTAGACAGAACAGCTACAGACAGACGGATATGCATGGATTTTAGAGGGATACTCCTTCCATTGTAACAGAAAGCACTTAAAATACTAATTTAAACCTACGATTTCCTTAGACAATCCTAACTTGGACAGGTCGAATGTTTGTGTGCTACAAAAACTTTAGACTCCCTCAGAGACTCAGGCAAAAGAGAGAGGAAGGAACCTTGTAGTATTTTAAAGCACTTGTCATCTTATGTTGATTTCTCTTAAAGGAAGCGATCCACCCACAAACACTAGTGAAGCTGCTTTTTTCTTGTTTACTGATGTGGTCCAAATGTGTTTCCTTGGAATGTGGAAGAGGATTCTGGGAAACGTAGGACAGCTTTTGTAAAAATGGGAGACTAATAAAAGTTGAGATGTGAGTCATCACAAAGTAACTCCTGCAGCTTGTTTATTAACAGTGGGAGCCACAGCGGGTGGATTTTTCCTTTAAAAAGTTTTCAGAGCTGTAAACACTGCGGTTAGACCCAAAAGCCTCAAGGCTCCAATTAAATCAGCATATATCACTTCTTAACACAAGTCTCCTGCCTTTTAGATGTGTAATCATAACCGCCGTGAGTGCAGCCTCTGTTTGTATCCCACATGTTTTACTTTGCTTTTTTCTCTGCTGCTTAATATATGCCCAAACTATGATTATTGCCCTACAAGCAATTACGTTTGACTAGAACGCACTTTGAATGAGACTTAGTGGTCTCGAAAGTCTTCCTAGAGTACTTACTAACATCCTCCACACAGCCCGCCCACTCCTGTCTGCTCTGTCCTCCCTTAGCTGCTTACATTGTTTTCTATGTGCCTAGTGCGACTGTTTTTGGGCTAGACAGTTGAATGTCATGCTCTGGGGTGTGAGCATTTGGACGGCCTTTTTGATGTCCAAGGCCTTACAGTAATTATGATAATGATAAGATGATTCACCAAATCTGTGCTGGGTCCCACCCCTTCCTAATGGGAGCTGTGGACTCTCTTGTTAATATGAGAACCATATTATTGTTGTGGACGCTCCACTTATTTACACTATATTGAAGTGTAGACCTGTATCAGAGATCACAATAATATACAACAGTATAGAGTAGGCTATAACATGCCAATTTTCTTCATGTTACCGTGTTGCTCTCTCTGCTCGGCGGCAGAGACTAAAGATTGTCTTGTTGATATTCAATAGGTTTTATATTTTCTACTCCTGAGATTGTTTTCTTAGACGTGTCTCATTTTATTATAGATTATAGTGTTGTATATGTCTGGCTGTACAGATTGCTGCTTGAAAAAGGATTTCTTGCCACATTCAAGATTCGATAAGAGTACATATTCTTCAGATCAGATACTATATTAGCGGCCATGGAAAGTGTAAATAAAGGCTGCTAGTTTGTTAGCGTATACCCTATGTGTGTGCTTTGAGGTAGCATTACATTTCAATCAAACTAATATTCAATCGCTTCCTTTTATCAGCAGACCCCACCCCCCTTTTCTTATGCTGCTGCTCTTCTGTCACCTTATATAATACCTGGCTGAATTCTACAGCTCTAAATATAGATGCACAACACAAATTCACCAGTTTGTTTGCAGAACAAGTTAAAGTGCCCGTTGTGAATGTTTGTTTTCCCCCGAAGCTGCTAAAGAACTTTGTGTGGGCATGAGGGTAGATGGTCAAACCCTGAATTCACACACACACACCACACACACACACACACACACATACACACAAATACACAAACAACAGGCTAACACTATGAGGTGTGTCATTGCCTTCCAGCCTGTATTTGACCCCATCCAAAGCCCCATATTAGGCCTTCAAACAGGGTCCAACAAAACACTTATCCCCACTTTGCCTTCACTTTGATTTGTTGTCTTGTTTTAACTCCCAAGTGTTCTTTTTAATGTATTTTACTTTGGCTTGTGTTTTTGCTGTGACATTTTGCCATCTTTTTTATTACATCAATTGCATGCTTCTTTTACTTGCTTCCCCTCTCTGAACAATCGTCCAGCCTCACGCATTACTGCTGACAGGCCCTGGGAGCTAGCTGCTAGAAAGAGAGGGATGGGAGAGAGAGAATAAGAGAGAATGGGAAATGGAGAGAGAGGTGGACTGGAGGCTGGTTCTTCGTCTGCTGTTCCTTCAGTATCTTTATCGTCCTGTTACAGATTACAGCTAAAAGATTATTTTGGAAAATAAATATTAAACAAATCATCTACGTTTTTTAAAATGTACCTTCATTGTGGAGGGAAGAAAAAGCTATCAGAATATACTTTGTACACATGTTTAATCTTGTAAAAATTCTAAAGAATACATTTTAAAGAGGGATCTGAAGTGGATATATTCTGTCGGCCTATACTGTATTGTGAACTGTTTCTTTTCTCTTTTTTTACAGATGACAACCATGTTTATCAGTGTTTCTTTTCAATTGTTTAGTAACTTGATATTTTATAGTTAATCAATAAACAAATGGAACTGTACACATCTGTCTGAGAGTTTGTGCAATGCTCTTTTCCCACTGTCCACTAGCCACATGTTTAGAATAATCTCAGTAGATTACTCTTAAACTCACCAAAACCTGGTACAGTCAAGTATTTCCAAAATATCTCATCTTGATCTCTGTAATAGCTGTTTGTCACAAAACCATTTTGAAAGGAAGCTCGGAACAATAAAGTCTTTGTGTTTAGGCAAATTATAGCTGCTATTGCTGCCAGTAAAAAAGCTAAAAAGAAAATTGCTAATACACCATTTGTGTACAATGGAGACTGTATTTGAAGATTCGAGCATATTTCAGATACACATGAAAAGGAACACTTGTAGTTTGAGTTTGCTTCAGTCATGCAACAGTGCTCCAATCGGTCTAAACTGGCAGTGGAAATACAAAAATCAGCTTTTTAATCATTCTACAGTTTCCTCTTTTATTGATGTAACCACCACAGCCACCCACTGATACTTGACCAGCTCATGTGGAAAAGGTGTCTGGCTCAAAGGCACAACAGAAGCTGATTTGAGTTAGATTTTAACTGGTACGTGACCAAATCCTTAACTGACAATCTCTCCACTCCTCTGTCTCTGCTGAAGTTTTCATGGACTGCCCCTTTAATCACCTGTGGACACTCAATAAGCCCTCCATTTTGGCAGCCCTGTAATGAAGCTGCTGGTTGTGGTAAAATGGAGGAAAGTTCTGTTTCTCTTTCTTCCTCTGCTGCTCTTCTGACCGCAGGAGACCGCACATTTTCCACCGTTTGACCGTTCATGATGAGCTGACAGGGGTGGGTGTGTGTATGTGTGTGTGTGTGTGGTTTGAAATCCTGCATGTCCACGTGTAATTTAATCTTTGCTGACATGCCGAGACTTTGTGTGTTCCGGTTTCAGCAGTCAGGGGCCCGACCTCTGCTAAACTGGCCTCCAGGGGACCCACATCAGCATAACATCCCACCCTGCTGCCGGGCTAGTCCTTCAACACTGACTGTACAGCAGCAGAAAGAGACAGAGAGGGAGAGAGCAGGAGAGATAGAGAGAGGTGTGTCGGCAAACTGCTATCTGATTGGCTGGCAGCTGACAAACACATGCATTCATTGGTCAGAGATGTTCTTGTAGTTTGTGTGTGTGTGTGTTTTTTGAACTCACTGCTGTCTGATGCTGCTCCTCCTTCAGCTCCTTTAGGCGTATGTGTGGGTCGCCAACACCAGTTTCCCAGGAGACAGGTATCTGAGCGAGGGGGCGTTCAAAGCACAAACAGTTTGAAAAGGCTTGTTATTCACTCACACACACACACACACACACTACCCAAACTTAGATTGTCCTTCAACTCTTGTGTTTTGTTGAATAGGAAAATAAACTACATGAAAAAGAAATACAGCCTTATTCTACCTTATGAAAGATGAAAGACTTGCTGTTTCCAGTGTCGACCTCCAAAACAAGAATGTAATTGTGATTGTTGCAGTTACATTTCTGGGCCAACTTTACCTTCCTGTTTACAACTTCCAGCATTCAAAGTGGCTGTACAATTTGGTGTAGCTTTCAATCACTTTCAGTCATACTTAGCCACAGCTGCCTTGGGGCTGAATGGCAGCATACTGCTGTTCATTGGGCAAGGCACCTCTCCCAAGTGTGAATAGAGGTTGGGGTACAGAATTGCTCAGAATTGCTGCCATTCTTCTATGTTGTTAGGTTCCTCTTTCAGACCAGGAGTTTGTTTTCATACCTGACAGTTTCGATTGCTCACTAGCAGTCTTCTTCAGAGTGGTCATGTGCTGTTGCTGTGAAGTGTCCATTTAGCTGATTTAAACAGGTTTTGGTGCTGTCTTCCTACCTGTGGCGGCAGGACGACAGCACCATCTGCAGTCCCACTTCCTCAGGACAGTATCCCAGGAGTGTGAGAGTAAAAAAGCCCCCTCGTCACGGTTTATAGTCCTGTGGGCACGATTCCGTATGTCGATTGCCTCTTTAATCCAGCGACGATGTTTGTTTTCTTCTGTCCCAATGAGGCTTTGCTCCGTTCCAGTCCATAATGTGGTTTACTGTAGAAAACCACATTATGAAACCTGTTTAAATCAGTGGACCTGACATGTCACAGCAACATCATGTGACCACTCTGAGAAAGACCGCTAGTGAGCAGTCGAAACCCTCAGGTATGAAAACAAGCTCTTGGTCTGAAAAAAGAACCTAGTAATATAAATTATCTGAAGACCAAATGAACCTCATTGGACTAACAGCAGCCTACATTGCAAAATACTATACGTGGCATCTTATTTTTCAGCATGAATTTGATCCAAGTGACTAAGAAACTCCACTATTTTGTTTTTTTGTTTTTCTCTCTCGAAATAGATACACTACTGAACTGTGAAATTGTAAAACTGCACATGTTATGCTATTCCAAAGACAGGAAAATTTAAGCTTAGCCTGTCTTCTTATTTGTGTACCAGCAAGTATACTGCTATGTAAATGTCTTTGTAGGAGGTGCGCTTTTTGTTCTGCATTGCTTTTCATCTGCCTCTGTTCCCTCATGTGGTGCCTCCCCTTCTTGTGCATCTTGTGGTAAATTTAAATTTGAAATGACAAGTAAGCCTCACTAACCTTAGTGGAGTGCGGTCCCACAAGAGTGTGCGTGTATGTGTATGTGATGTGCTGCATATCAATTAGCTATCTATTATTCATGCTGACAATGTAATGAATGAAACATCACAGTCTTTGTAGCAGCCATGTTTACTTGTCTCCTGCTGTCGAGGATATTTAGACAGGACTGACAGTGTGCACCAAATCCCATTGTAGCCGTGAAGGCAAAGTGATGCCCCGTGAATAACTGACAGCCCAAGTCTATAATGAAGTTAGTAGAAAGAATGTGCCGCTGCAACGGGACACTTAATTGCATGGGTTTTACAATAGTGAATGGTCAAATTCTTGATAAGAGACAAGAGTATCCAGTACCCGATTATTAAGATGCTGCTTTTTCTAGTGAGAGAGTGCAAAACTAAGGCAGACATTCTTAGCCTGAGATGTTGACACTTTTTAAAATAGAACTTAACACAGTGTTTCACAGCCAGGGTTATGGGATCTACAGGGTTATGCCAAAACATTACAGTCAGTATATTGAAACTATAACTAATGATATGGCCAAAACAGAAATGTCTGATTATAGGGATGTAATAATAACCGAAATTTCATGATATTTGAGAGTTGAGTTGATTTGTAGGGCAGATCCCAAGCATTTATTTCCACAACCAAGCAAAAATTAAAAAATTATTTACAAAAGTACAAAGATAAAAGCAGGCATGGCAAAACCTGTGCTCACACACAGCACCGCTCCTAGACAAAGGTGAAGCTGGCTCCTTTTATAGGCCATCTCCTCTAATTGGGTGAGCTCATCTTAAAGTGCAGGTAAGTTCAAACTATTTAATTCAATATTTAAAAAGTTAGATATCAAAAACAGTGCTCTAGATATTTAATTACATCAAGTACAAAAATATATATCTTTATTAAATTAGCAGTGTTTTATTATTCATTTAAAAATACTAAATAGAAAAGTTAAAATATCTGTGCTCCCCTCCTCCTAACAGAACGGTTCTTAAGGTGCTCCAGCTCTTCGGGGACTCTTTTGGCCCGAACACTTAAGGCAGACAACACAAAGGGTAAGTACAAAAAAAATCATTTCACACAATTACTTAAATTAAATGCACTTATTTTACTTATTTCATTTTCTTTTACAGGTCATTTTACTGCACAATTATTTTCAATCAGTATTCCATAAACATTTTAAAACTTCGTTTGCTTCTGTCATTACTATCACCTGTATGCTGGCACAAGGCTTCTCTAATGGACCAGATACATTAGATATCGTATCGTCAAAGTTCTCACAATAATATCGTGGATCATCAAAATATATCGAATTACAAGTCTCTTTGCTGAAATTAAGAGTTATAGTGCAGAGGCAGAAGGAACTACATAGACCATGATCCTTTGCTCCATTTCAGTGCAGACAACAAGAATAAATAACAGTTCTAAGCACTTTTAAGTCTTAGTTTTTTGGATTAAGTCTTGTCAAGGTATTTTAAGAGGAAATAGTAGCATATTAACAGTTTTGTCAGCCTCCACAAAATATCGTAATAAATATTGTACTGTGAGATATATATTGTGAAAATATCATATTGAGAGATTTAGATATTGTTACATCCCTAATCGTGAGCCTCCCCATCATATCGTGAGCTTTCCCAAAATATCGCAATAATCGTGAGGTTCATAACGTGACGATATCGTATCGTGAGACTTGGATATTGTTACACCTCTATTTGATAATAATACAGTATTCATTTTTTTCAGTCTATAGTTTTACTCTACTGGCACAGTGTAGTATTTTATTATTGTATGCTTAAGTTTAAGTAAGTTTATTCCAATATCCTAGTTCAGGGTGTCCAACCTGTAGCTCAAGAGTTACCAGTAGCTCTCCACCCACTTCCATGTAGCTCGCCAAGGGATTTCTGAATTACATGTATTCATAACTCAAATTTGATTAATTGCCATTGTAAATGTGTTATTTTGAACTTTGCACTGTAATAAATAGATAATAATTTTGGGTTTTATAGGCATCTAACGGCACAACACTAAGGCTTGCCCTCTTATATCGACTCGACCGATAAAATACGGCCGATAAAATGAGTGGCTGTCCATCATTTTCATTTTGTAAAGGTAGCTCACCGAACACAAAAGGTTGGAGATCCCTGTCGTATTTATATGGTTGTGGTTATGGTTAAGTCTTTTTGAATAGTTACTTATCTATATTTTTGATCACATGTTTTTTTATTCAGCTGCTGTTTTTGTACTCTGTGTCTCTGCACTTCACTTTCCCCATTGTGAGACAAATAAAGGTTCTGTTATCTTGATGATCATATGATATTATATAGGCCTATTGTTGAAAAGATCTTCAGTTTGAGCTGCTCAGTGTTTCTTTTACAGAGGAGGGCAGTGTCAACACAACTCTTTTATATCTGGTCTTACTCTCTCTGGGTGGAGATGTTTCTCTGTTGTTCCACTTATGAGCTGTATCAGTATCTGTGCTCCGTGTGTCATTTCAGTCCACTCCCTCTTTCACTCATCCATCACCACAGCTTTGGTCATTGTTTTGTTTCCTTTAAATGACAGAGAAAAAAAATGAGTCATTTTACACTCTGCATTCAAAACCTTGATCTGTATGACAAAGACACCAACAGTGTAACTCCACAAAGGCATATCAATGTGTTTCTCTGTTATATCTGAAAAGGGAAACTGGCACGAGACACAACGCAGCACTTTGTTTGATATTTCCTATTGCAGATGGTGCGCAGGGAAGCAGGCAGGTTGCCATGGAGCCAGAAGAGTTCTTTATTTAGCCTTGTCATTCTCTAAGTAATAATGTCTCTTATCTAAGGATATAGATATATAATGCATAAAATAAAGCATTAGCAGGTGTTCTTGTTAGGTGCAAAAGGTCACTTGATTCAAACTGTTGAAAGCTGGTTCTACAGACACCTTTGGTGCTGTATCTGCAAACGGAGCCGGTGGAAACAGCCTGGGAGAATACTTCTAGGCTAACTGCAATTTCCATGTTTTAGTGTGGCGGTCTAAACTGTTGTAATTAAACATTTGACAATTATACTCAAGGAAGTGTATTAAAATTAAAGGTGCACTGTATAACTTTTCTGGTGGAGGGTCTGCCACCATAGAGATGTCATTGCGTTGACTGGATGTTCCACAGTTTGGCATAAAACTAGTGCCTCCACTCAATTTAATTTCTCTCTATCGATGAGTCAGGAATCGGAATACACTAGAGAGTTTGCAAGAACCCCGGAAGTTGTAGAGCCGTGAAGCCATGACGTCAAACTCGAGAGCTTGTCTGGGTCCCTTTTGTGGTACAGCACAACAGTAAACAAAGCGGTCGAGATGGATGTAGACGAAGACATACATTTTGTGTTGGCATTGATTCCTGAGATCGAGGATTTAAAGCCGGAGCAAAGAGAATGTTTGGTGAATTTTATCAAAGGGAAATACATTACTGCCCTTCTTCCTACGGGATTTGGTGCACTATATACCTCACGACCAAAGCAGCGATTGGTTAAATAAAAATCTAGTGAATGAATCCTAATGCTGCGAGGTCAGACAGTTTCCACGAAGTGAAACCGGCTGATGAATCAGGCTAATTAAACTCACCTCACCTCACCTCACATTTATTCAACTGCATTATTTATTCTTTATTTTGGATCCCCATTAGTGGTTACTACAGCAATAACTATTCTTTTTCTTTATGCATATGTTGGTATTGCTCATAGGCCTACTAATAAAACATATATTCTTCTAGTGGGAGCGGTCACCTCTCCACAAACCTGACTTGTAACTTGACTGGGTGACCTCTCTAATGACATATAGTGTAAAAATCCAGGCAAAGCAAAGCAATCTACATGAAAACCAGCAGGTGGATCCTCCATCAGAAAAGTTACAGAGTTACAGAAGTGACAGAACCTTTAAGTTGATTAGCTCTATTGAGAGATATATGCTTCATGCAGATGTAAACCTGGTGTCATGGACAGTTTTGACAGTTTTGACAGTTTTGACAGGTGTGACGCTCATTGCACATTGTCACGCTGATCACTACAAAAGCGATGAACAAACTTGACTCTTCACCCACATTAAGTTGAAGGTAAAGCTAATGACAGCAGTAAATAGGGCAGGGTGGAGCCATTATGCAGTCATGACAGTTCGGCAGGTTTCCAAAAAAAAAAAAAGGCTATTTTTGGTATCGACAAACCACAGACTATTACCATAACTTGTCTTAAAGGGTCTGTATTATGTAATTTTCAGATCTGTGTTATATTTCCTCATCAACAACAAACTCAGAGTTGTGTTTTGTTTCATTATTTTACACAAAACCTGCATATTTAGGTTCTTCTCGCAAACAGAAAACACTGTGTTCCACTCTGTGATGTAATGTAGTAATACAGGAAATGCTCCACTGTGTTTTTAAACTACATACACGTTCACTAAAATAATTTGGATAATTTCAGTACTGGAGTTGCCAATCTTTATTAAACAAAAGGTAAAAAGTAGCTGTCAACTGGAAAACTACCTCTTTGTGATATCACAAGGCGGGACAGAGCACTTTGGTGAGATTTAGAGATAAAGACAGACTAATAATAAAGGATTAATCAAACGTGTGAAATGAAATGTGACAAAACACAACTCCAGGCATGTTTTTTGATGTGGTAAAAATCAAAACATGGCTTAAAGCTCACAAGAGTCAATTTTCCAACCTTTATATAACATTTTTATTTGAAATTTCATACACTTGACCTGTCTGTGTTCCTAGGTTCAGTTGTGATTGTAATACCTTTTTAAAACAACAAGAGCACAGGCCACATACAGCTCCTTTATTAGGCCATATACTTTTCATACTATTCATTCTCCCTCCTCTTGCGTTGCTCCCGTTTTTCCTCCACTCGCTGAATATGGAGTAGAATGACTAATGATCACTTTTTCTGTTACACACCGGAGACTTTCTTCCTCTCCCTGGAGCTCCATCCAAAATTAGCTCATCTCTGTCCAGAGGAGCACACAGCACCTGCACACGGGAACGCTGCGCCCTCTGCAGGCTATAAATACACGATTAACAAGAGACAAGATGCAAACATGTGGAAATAAGCACGCGCTGTCCTGCTTTGGATGGCTTAGAGCAGAACAGGGCCAAGGCAAACCTTCTTTTTAGATGCTGTACCTGACCTTCTGTAGTGGTGCTGTATCTTGGCCCAACAGCTCCCTCTGCCGGATAAATATGGCCAGTGCAAATGTACGACCCGCGCCCATTTCATTTGCTTTATTGACTTCTGAGGCCATAAAGAAAGCAGTTATGATCCTTCAGGAGATTCAGAGTCTTTCTCAAGGACAAGGAGGATAGAATGGACAATCTTGGCAATATGTGTGAATTAGTTTACTCTTAATGCAACCAATAAAGATTAAGACTAAAATGTGCATATGAAAAATTCAATTCAGTTATGCCAAAATAAAGTCAAATGGATATCAAACTATAACTGATTTCTGAGTGGCAGTTTCAGGATTTATCACTGTCAGTCTCAAGTTGTGTTTAGAACAATTCACAAAACAACAGCGCATTTGAAAACATGAGCAAATCTTTTATTTTTCTTCATGGTGAATCCAAAGCAGAATGTAAACAGAAGCACATGTATTAAGGCTATGCAAAGACAAACCGATTCTTATTAAGAACTTAAGGTTTTTGACACCAAACAACAAAGTGGCCTTTAGTGTAGAGGATGTTGGATCAGCCCAAACACTACAGGTCCCTTGGTGAATGATTTATGAGCAGTGACATTATCTACCTTCTTCTTTTATGCTCTGTCATTAGGAAGATGAATGTATGCAGAAAGTGGCAGTGCATTCACAGTACACTTAGTCCACTGGGGCATCACTGCGCTGCTTTTTAAATGGCCCGTGTGGGAGCTCCCAAAATAGTGTCACTAAAGAAGACAGAGTAAAGTAACTTCCCATGTTCGTAATGGCACAGTTGACCAAAAATAAGTAACACGCGTCTTAAAAGGGAGAAACAACGTGAGCTGAATATGGCACATACATAAAGTCGATAGGTTAGCTCCCGGTCAAGGCCAGATTCCCACAGTGTCCACTATAGTCTCTATTCAAGTCTAAACTTTTCCTCTTATATAAACTTTAAGCAAGCCTTTTCATTAAATTACTTTATGACAACTTAAAGATGTATTTACTTTAACAAAATGTGCATGAGCTTGAGCTACGTAGAGTAATGAAATATATAATTTAGTTTTTACAAATACAAATCTGTCACTGCATTGAGTGCGCTTATTTGTGTATTTACAAAGTCCCTTGTTTTATATAGAACTACATTCTCACTGTTCACCTGTACATAACCCCACATACTCACACGTTACGTTTTGGTTTCTTTTTTCACCATCAGGTGGTGCAAGACATCAAATTTTACTTTTTCAACTGTTAAGGGGGGATTTTTGGTAAGATATGCTCCATATTGAAATGTTATTTATTGCCAAATTGAAGTACATCATGAGCCTGTAACACTGTATGTCTAAAATTATGTCTTTGGTGTGCAAATTACATCCACATAAATGCCCCAAATTTTGCTACTAAAATAAGTTAAGGGCTACTACAGAACATCTGACTCTACCATCTAGTATTTTTTTCTTTAATACAAGCAGCCAGTGTAAACAATGCTCATATACATAATTACTGCTCTTTTGTAACGTCCCTTCAGTCATTTGGCATTTGTAAAAGTAGTGCTTCTTTGTTCTCTCACTGTTGCTGCAGCATGCTGGCACTGTAACTCCGTTTTACACTGTACAAATGTCATCCAGAGTCCATACAATTATAACAGTGGGGATGCGCTCTGCAAAAACCCTTGTTCACAAAGTTGCAAAAAAAGGAGAAGTGAAGTGTTTTCTTTTGATTTAAGTATTTTCTGGTGTTGTTCCACTTGGACATCTTCATAGTAAATGCTGTAGCAGTCTGCATACATGTCAACATTGTCTGAGGGGTGAATTCAGTAGCCCGTAGAGTTGAGTGAGTGCAGAGTAGTGAGGCGCGTCCCTGATCCTGGAGCAGTGAAGCTGTAGGCAGCGTAGGCCACAGCCGAGCCCACCATGAGGCCTGTCATGTATGATACCGTCATGGTGTTCCCTGTAGAGCAGACAGACACAAGAAGACAGGTAGAGTTTGTGAACACAACATGAAACTGTGATGTTTTTATGCATTTATGCAGTCAATATGGACAGTCATACATTTGACAGCAAACAATATCAAAGGTTATTGCAGTAAAACCTATTCTGTGGGAATAATGTCCCTCGTGTGTGCACACAGAATAATTTTAGCTCCAAGAGTTTCTTCTCCTCAGCATTAGTGTGATTAGAAGAAGCAATTATACAAGGGCTTTCATACCAATTATTTTTATTAGGATGTTAAATTTAAATTGTTAAATTCGTCTAAAGGTTTTGATCTTTTGCCCGTGTGTCCATACACTTCAGCATGATCTAATATAACAATTGCTGACTTTGCTATGACAAGATGACCTTTAGATTATGTGCAGAGGTGTGATGTGCCAAAAAGGAGGGCAGATAAAATTTAAAAGATGACATCACTGTGTTGGATTGTGTCTCTTTCTAAAATTACTCATGATCCATGAGCTCCAAAACCGTCTTTGTGCCAAGACTTCCATTAGGAAACCTGCATATAGCTAGACTAATAAAATGAGCCAGAGCAAGAAGAAGAACATGCATTCTCATTTAGGCACAATGTTTAGTAAATTCTCAAAATGTTAGCATAAAAAATAACTATAATTGAAATCATACATTCCTAACTAAATTACAGTATCTGGGGAAGTTATTTATGGCTTATTCATCATGAATCATAAGGAATATATTTTGTTGCATTTATTCATACCGGCCAACTCTCTTTGTTCAGGAGGCACTTTTCCAGCGGCTTGGATCATTGGCACTGATCCGAAGTATCCGTTAGTGACGCCCATGAGAAGGGAGAAAAGGCAGGGCCAGGCAGGGTGTGAGAGGGTGGGGGCGCTGGCAGGATAGACACACATGACAAACAGAGGGATGAAGACCACTCTGAGGCAAGAGAAGAAGAGGAGACGACCACCCGACCAGTCATACGGCACTGCAGCCAGGATCTGAGACACAAGGAATAGTTATAAAGCATTTGTAATTAGAGGCTCAAATATTATAATTATATACATTTGAATATGTTTTTGTAATTGTGCAGTTGTGTATTGGTCATCAAAAATAATTAGATAAATTGGCAACAATAAAATTATATGCAAATGTTCACAATTAATAAAAATATTATGTGTATTATTAGCTGTTTTTAGTCTCAGGTGTCAAATAAAATATGTCTGCTAGACTCGGGGAATATTATGTGTTGGGAATTTGACTTAGTTTCGCTCCTTCACTAGCCTAATTTTCCTTTCTCTATTTTCCAGTTCATTTCTCCTCTGCCATCTTATCTCATTTTTTTTTTTCAACAAAATGCTAAATTGGGCATGAGGACAAAGTCAAAGCTTATACCAAAAACCCACATTCAGGCATAATTTTTCTCCTCAACATCCAATTTAACTGGAGGACTGCAGATAATGCTTTATTCCTGATTATTTAAATGAAGTGACAGAATTTTAAAACTTTATGCGGCAGACTGGCCGCAGATTGTCCTGCTCAAGGTCAACCACGTACTTCTCCCCATGCTGAACAGAACAGAGCTTGTACAAAAAGGGCGTCTCTGCTTAATTATGTAGGCAAATTTGAAGGCTGAAAAAAAGGACTTTCACCGTAAAAACTTGTCTGTTGTAAAATAATGGACATAAAATACAAATTAAGGTGAAGATGTGTCTGCATGTTTACATAATTGTCCTAGAACTAATCTAAGTAAATTATAATTCCAAAAGAGATAGATATGGTAGTTAATTTCACTAAAAAGTTCACTACAACTTTACAATTTGTGATGTAGCTAAATTCTCTGGGTGTCAGTCACAACACCAAGATAAATATTGGATATTGGTATCAGCTGATAGGCCGATCCCCAGTCCTTACCTTGCCCACAAAGTCAGACATATTGAACGTAGCCATGATGAGGATAGGAAGCCATTCTCCTAACGTGGGGTTGCGTATTTCCGACTCCAGGCCAGGGAATAAACACAGAGTGATGCTGTAGGTCACTGCTATGGACAGCATATATGCCCAGATCACACGGGACACAACGTACCGGTGCAAGATCATGTCTGTGTGAAAATAATACGAGGTTAGGACAAAATAAGAAACTTTGGCATAAGCTGTTAATGAAGATGGATTAGAAAGTACCACGAAGGCCAGGCCAGCTTTTCCTGATCTTGGCTTTTGGGGCGTCAAACCGTACGTAAGTCCCTCCTCCAAAGTCATCCACACCTTCTTCTGTCTGTCTGTCCGAAGGCATTGTCCCTCCATTCCCCTGTGCGCACACAAGGACAATTTTTATTTTTAACCACTCACATAAGAAATACTATGAAACCATTGAAGATGAAGGACCTTCTTCCCTGAGGATATACTTCAAAGCGAGGACACTTATCTCTTTAAATTTGAGATCCTTTAATGTAAAAAGGCTAACCTCAATGTGATCCTTTTAGGACACATGAGTTAAGTGGAAATGTTTAAGAAAAGAGACTTAAGAAGTGACTTGTATTAAATCTTGGACAAAATGTTCTGTGTCCCAGGTGATTTCTAGGTGAATGTAGCAGTATCATTAGGATTCTCATTTGGTGTGGAAGAGAAAGCCAGAATCACGATGTTTAAATCATGCCCAAATATATTATATACTTATATCAACTATAGTCATGTATTAAGCCTATTATGGTTTTTGAGCAATGACCTTTTTACAGTAAATAACCATGTTAATAACCATTCAAAAGACTCAGTTCTTGCTGTTTTGCTGTCTATTTTTGCAAGCAGACCTTTGTCAAAACAACTCCAGAGGAGGGTGTTCAAATGTAATCAACAAGTTCTGCTTTTACAATTAAGACAGGCTTCGTATCAGCGTGACATCAGCACTTAGTGGCAAATGCTATTAAAATTAAGCACTGTGAATGAACTCAGCATTATTTAAAGATACATGTAATCAACGACTTGAAACCATTGCACTTTACTATAACATATGCTACAGACTAGAGAGCATGTAACCTTTCATTTGTGCTTCCTTCTATTTCCAGTCCCTCCGCCTCAAAGCGCACACACGAAAACAGGCACACACAGATCCATTAGTTGATTAGAGAGGACTCGGGGCCAGAAGGCACCACTCTTCTTGATTATCCCATAACGTAGAGCGCTGTCTCGGTCTCCCCCAGCAACCAGAACAAAGAGCAGCCTGAACCAGCCCCCAGAAGATACATGCACAGAGCACACACGCGCACAAACACACACACACAAAGCTGTCAATCAATGTGCCTGGTGCGTAATAGTGAACAAACACAGAGATGAAAAGAGCGGAGCCCGAGGTGCAGCCTGTGCCTTTGAAGCCCTAGAGCAATGCATGTGCTGGGAGGGGAATATCAGTGTAATGACATGACTTTTACAGTACAATGCACCCATCAACAACTCATCATTGGTCATTTCTGTGGTCCTCTACTCTATGCCCTTTTCTCTGTTTTGTCTCTGCTTGAAGCAAATGCAAATATAGTTCAAGGGAGAAGGTGAGTTGTAATAGCGGTAGCAGGAGTAACAGGAGTAACAGTGCCGGAAAAAGCATAGTAAATAAGATAAATGTGGTAGTGGCAGAAGTAGTAACAGCATAGTTGTAGAAAAAAGTAGTAGCACGTGTACTTAAAGCAGATGTTAGAATAGTGCTTGATTATTGGCAATGTGTGTCAATAATCCTAGAGATATAGAAGACAATATTTTTTTCAGAACTGTATTCTCAAGGACGACATTAAAACAGAAATGTATCTCTGTGTATGAAGTCAAGATATGGAACGTGCTAAACCATGATTTTAAAAGCTGCACCAGTGTTTCTAAATTCAAGAAAATGTACAAGGATAAAATAATGATGGACTATGTGACTAAGGAAAATGTTTAAAGTTAATGGAAGCACAAGAGAGATACTGTAACATGCATATGGCTCATTGATTGGTGACTTGGTTTGGTTTTGGGGTGGGAACGATTATTAAAGAAATGTTTCATTTTTTGATCTGTGAAAGGAGCAATGTTTATAAGATTTATTTTCGTCCTGTTCCTTTTGTTCATGCAGCAAAGACAAGGCAAATAATCATAGAAATAGTGTATGTATTTGTTAATTTTCAGATTTGTGGTTGTTGTTGTTCTCTTTAAATTGATGCCAGCAAAATAATAGCGTGAGCAATAAATAAATAATCTAAAAAAAAAGAGAGATATAGCATTAGCAAAGGCAATATTAAAAAGCAGAAAGAAGAGACACTGAACAACACTTGGTCGCTACACTGTAGGGTCTAATACTTTTGAATGGATGCTTCATTTAACTTTAAAAATGGAAGATCCTGATAGCAGCAGTTACAAAACAACAATACAATGACACAAAGCCTGTTTCAACTATAATCCACATTTGAGCAAACTGTACTTGATGACAGATTTTGATTTCTACTTGCACCTGCTCTCGCTGCTCCTCATCCTTCTCCACCCTGAGCACTGTGACTTTCATTTGTGCAGCACGGAGGGGGCCCCTGTCTCATCTCCATCTGCCTTCTACCTGTCTCACCCTCTGCTGCTCCACCCACACATCCCACACAACAAACCCGCAAAGTCCCAGTCTCACACATACTGTAGCTCTTTGACTCACAGCTCGTAGCTTCAGCACATTTAAGTGTTTATCAGTGCACAGTCCCTGGCATCAATACAGAGTCATTATTCAGCGCCTGCCGCACTTCAAGCAGGTATGAAAAAGGTGTGTAAATATCAGACAGTCTCTATGGGTTATTAACAGCTTATTAGGGATGTAACAATAACCAAAATATCGCAATATCGTATCGTCAAATGTCTCTCAATAATACCATGGGCCATCACAATTTGTCGAATCACAAGTTTCTTTGCTTAAATTCATTGTTATGGTGCAGCAATAGCTAAAAAAAACAAATGGAACTACATCAACCATGATCCTTTGCTCTGTTTTGGCGCAAACTACATGAAGAAATAACAGTTCTAAGCACTTTTAAATCTTAGTTCTTTGAATTCTTGTCAAGGCATTTTAAGAGGAAAAAGTAGCATATTCACAATTTTGTTTGCCTCCAAAAAATATCGCAATAAATATCATACCGTGAGATGTATATTGTGAAAATATCTTACTGTGAGATTTGGATATTGTTACTTTCCTACAGTTTATAATAAACACTTAAATTATACTTCTGAAAGTATAACTGAAAGAAATGTATCCCAATAATAAAGATATGATTTTGCCTTTTTAATATGCATCATATAATACTAAAAATATTGATTTGCACCAATTTAAAAATGGAAATGCACAGCTTTATTGCAGAAACAACTTACTTTATCTGCAATAAATTGGTATTTAATGTGCAATGAATCCACATTCTGGATGTATTAATATGCATTAGGGCATTGTGTACCTTCTTTTAAAAGATATATTTATAATAAAAAGTCTGCTTTAGATTTTAGAGCAGAGAGCAGGAAACTGTCGGCCCCTGTGATGTATTGCCCTGTATCTGTGCCACAGATTGGACCAGCTAATTTTTATCACAAACACAAAACCCGCAACCCAAATAAATGCTTCGAATCAACAATGACAATGAATGAATTTACATTTCATTAAAACCAATGTTTTGAGCAATATGTTATAAAAGAACAGTGCAGTAAAGTGCAGTGCAGTAACATAAGATAAGATAAACCTGTGACGCAGTAATATAATCCAATGCTATTAGAAAATGTGCAATATATTAGATGTTAAAATGCATATGTTAACTTAACTTAATTTGTATATTGCATTACAAATGTTCATTATTTTGGACTGTATATTTTTAAGTGAAAGAAAACTGAAGACTTACAAATCTTACTTCCTCTGCCGTGACGTCATGGTGTACTCTGTATCCTGTCCCATTATCGCGAGGGTCGTGACCTTTGCCCGGGCCTTTACCCTGTGCGTGGCTGGTGTAGTAGCGCACAAACCGAGAGCGGCGCACGAGCAGGTGAAGCAGAAAGCAGAGCATCTCCATACTGATGGACACCAGGAAGAAAATAAGCGTGTTCCTGCGTTCGTCCGGGATGAGCAGCTTGGTGAAAATGCGAGACAGAGAGATGATGACCCCAGCTGTGCCTTCACACCGTAGGACAAAAGCACAGAGATTAAAATGGAGAGTGTGATGGATGCAGTAGATAAAAATAGCAGTGTGAAAACAGGTATGAGATTAGAAAGAGGTGTGTGCTTACTCTCTCCTGTCATCACCCCCTGTGTGTACCTCTTGGGAAGCATCCCCATGTAACCATAGAAACTGGACTGCTGCACTGAAGAGACAAGAGAAAGAGCTTATGTGAACAGACAGTGGCTGGACACAGTCAACACGGCGCAGACTCAATTTATTTAGACACACATGTTGCAAAGCACAAGAGAGAAGCAGACTCAACCTCAGATAATTACAAAAGTACTGTTGACTTCAAGGTGCATTGGCAAGGGACAGGCAGGAGTATGTGAAAGTCATTAGCAGTATAGTTGTAGAGGCTCCTGAATGCTCCATGGATCCTACAGCGTAGCTTGTTCATTGTTGTAACTGCCTTGTTATTGATTGTAACACCATCACTACACATTATGGTCCATTTATATTCAATATGGAGCTGGACAATTGTATTTGAATTGAAGTAATACATATTCACAAGAGAGCTGCTCTGATTATAAGTTTAGTAAAGATTCAGATGCAGTAATCAGAAGTACTGACATTTTCAAGGTACTCTAGAAAATGAACAAACTATTCCTTATCCCTTTCCATAAATATTTATCTATGAGTAACTCTGCTGCCCTTTTCTGTTCAGTTGGACCTGCTTCAGTGTAATTCCATCCTCTTTAGTCATGCATTTGAAATGAATAGTGTCCCTGAGAATGTAGATTCAGCAGCACATCTAATGAAGCAAACATCATTTCCAGTAAATTATATATTCAATAACAAAAGCTCTTTCCTCTCTCTGTATGTGTGCTGTACTTTGAAAAGGACAAACTGTATAGATTTTTCACTGGCATATTGTTGAGTGTGTAACATATATTCGTAGCTACCTGTACATCCAAATGCCACCACTCCCACAGACACCAAGTTTATGATGTATGCTTGTCTTGTGGTAAACTTTTCCAGCCACACATCAAAAATACTGACAAAGACCAGCGGCCCCAGTGCAAGGATGTAACCTGGATAGAGACAAGACAGACAATACAAAACATTTAAGCAAGCTATGACTCAGCTGTGTGACTGAACGCATATCTGACTGGTTGACACGTGAGAAGAATTGCTTTTAACTTGCGCCCACTACAAACCTACAATCCCCAGAGACGTGCTTTGGTGCAGACAACACACTTCAAAAGATATCTGCTCAAGGATGGAGCTGCAGCTATTTTAATACTAGTGCAGAGAAAACACAGATCGTACAAGTGTAGATATCAAACATTTCCTGAGGGAGCATGCATATTTTACACCAGTGCCTCGAAAAGACTTTTTTGACTTTCTGAGTGGGCTGAGCAGTGCTGTAGCTTAGGAATTGAGCACTAGAGTTTTGGGCAATATTAACATCTTAAAGAGAATAAATGCATAAATGCTTTACTTCAAGCATTATTAATAATTTTTCTTCAATAGCCCTGATGCCTCATACAAAAAATGTAGTAGCATTTTATAATGGAGATAAAAACACTTCCATTTCAGATGTTTGAAGGAAAAAAAACAGAGTAAGCACTTAGGGAGTCTGTGACAACAGAAATGAAAGCTCAAAATATCAACAAACCATTCTTGTATAAGATTTACAGGTCATGCAATAATAGTCAGGCTGGCGCCACCTAGTGCCTCCACTCAATTTCATTTCTTTCCAGCGACTAGTTCAGGAATCGGAATACACTAGACAGGTTGCAAGAACCGCAGAAGTTGTAGACCCCGCACTGGTCAATCAGCAAAAAGCTGAACCAACCCGAGTTGCGATAGCAGACTGCACACATTATCCTCCTTTGGACTTCCTTTGTCAAATACAAACTTTGCATTTTTTATTGCACCTTTAATTCGCAAGTTCATCTCGCAAAAATGACAATGATCGTTGACAGACATGTTCACTCTCTGCTTTGTTTGCTGTTGTGCCAGCAATTACTTGGACACCACTGAGCATTCCAGCACATTACATATGTCACAACCAAACAGCAGCGATTGTTTAAACAAAAAAAGCACCAGCCTACAGTCGAGTAAATGAATCCTAATGCTGCGAGGTCAGAGGGTTTCCACAAAGTGAAACCGGTTGATGAATCAGGCTAATGCAATAAGGTTATTGGACAAAATTCCTTAATTGATATAGCAACAAGCCAACTATGCTTAATTAAACTTCTTTTAATTAACAATATATCACATTGTTTTTAAAGAGCTTCTCTTGAAAAATAAACTATTGGTGTGACTTACCCACAGTGATTCTGGTGTGCATACTAAGCCTCTCCACCAGGACATTGTTGAGGATGACCGCCAGCAGTGCCACCAGTATATACGTCAAACTCATGTCAAACACAATGGACGTCCCTGTTAACCAAAAACGTGAAAAATTGTAAACACCAGCATCTTTTTGTCGATATGTTTTTATTGTTCATACCCTCAAACTTGTGGTGCAGGTAATCCACATCAGTGATGAAACTGTTGTATGGTAACAGGAAACCCACTCCAGCCAAAAGCATTGCGAAGTAAATGCCATGGTAACGGTCATCGGGAATCGGCTCCTCGAAGTCTGGGCAAGGAAGTGGAAATAGCCAAAGGTCAGAATATTGTAAAGGCAACAATATGGAGCTCATATG
Organism: Boleophthalmus pectinirostris; assembly: GCF_026225935.1. Lineage (NCBI taxonomy): Eukaryota > Metazoa > Chordata > Actinopteri > Gobiiformes > Gobiidae > Boleophthalmus > Boleophthalmus pectinirostris. The sequence continues at coordinate 23,642,526 of NW_026571115.1, read as the reverse complement.
AAAAATGCCAGTAGGTGAAGCAAGAACATTGTGTTGACCTAAAGGAAAGAAGGATGAATGGGGTGGCAGTGATTGATCACACAAACGACCAGTGGTGGTGGAAAGAGAACAGAGAGTTTTGACTCAAGTAATAATACAGTGTACCCATTTACAAGTACTGCTGCCAAGTTACTAGTTACGCTACTTTTTAACATAATTTTAGAACCATTTTAGATCAGCTTTTTGGCTGAAGAAAATCAATTTAACTACACTACACACTACACATATTCACTCAGATAACCCAATCAGTGCAGTTTACACAGTGCTCTATTATATGTTTGTGGGTTCAAAAAGAAGCAGATACAGCAGCGAGACAGCTGTGCATTAGTCATTATAGTATTAATGTACATGTAATTAAGTAAAATTACATGTGAGTACAAGTATATCTTAAAAATTCTATTACATACAATACAGTTGTACCAAAAAATCTACTCATTTACCGTAACATGGACGTTTATAAATAGTTACTTCTACTCTGAACAAGAACCAGCTGCATGAGAACTACAGTTTAGTCCATTTAAAAACATGGGACTAGTGGATTTTGCTGCTGATTCAGTGAATATGTGACGTGCTGATCCTTTGTGCGACAGTTCATAATCCGCTCCTAATCCTCAGAGCCAGTTCTAAATGGTTTTAAATGATTTTTGGGCATTTAAATCTGACTCACAGCTAAACTAATGCTATAAACAAAGAAAACTCCAATGTATTACTGCAGCCTTTAAGACTGCAACTCAGATTTGGTTTGTTTATGATACATTGTGCAGGCACAGTACAGTCCTACTGGCTACTTCACAATGGTATACAAAAGGAACAAGACAGGATTCTGCAAGATCTGGGTGAAGCCTCTGTATGTATTGTGCACTGAAGCAAAGAAAGTGAATGTAATCTACGCCAACTCATAACCTTTGTGAGAAGTTCTTGCAAACAAATTAAATCACACAAAAACAATTGAAAAGATAACCTGTATATTGTGTATGACAACAATGAAGGTAACTGAGATGGACATGGGGAACTGTGTTGTGTTTGTGCAGCAGCTGATTCTGCACTGTCAACATAATGGTTTTCCGCGGTTACACAGACAGAATCATTGCTTGCACTAACTCAAACCTCATTAGCACGACATTCAAAAAAGAAGACATCGCTGCACTGTTCACGGTGAATGGCGGTTGTCTGGGCTCATTGTACTGGTGCTTTTAGCTTAGATTTCACCTTAAATGACCTGCACAATATGGACTCTGCTGATGTTTTTTCTTTCAGAGGAAATGGCCTACTTTGTGCTATTTGTAGAATGTATATTTTCGATATGAGCCAACCAAGGTATAATAATAATACGTGTACAATGTTGGATTCATAAAGAATCTCCAAATGCGCACTTTTGCTGACAAAGCCGAGGACAAATACAAAGCAGTTAATGAGTCTCTGTTGCCAGACTCTTTAGGGCCCTCGCTGTGAGTAGCTGGTCACTACTGATTAAATTAACTTGGCCTTTGTGCTACAGGAGTAACCTGGCAACAGAGCAATTTTCTCTTCACACAGCAGCCTCCTGTATTCTACATAAACTCTGCACTGTTTCCCTCTGCCCACCTCCAGACACAAACCACTTTGAATATAAATGTTTCGATCTGACATCTCACAGTACTGAATGGCCCCTCACCAGGTTCAGACAGAGCCAGCACTCCTCGCTCTGGGGCATCTTTGCTCATCTCCTCCTCCTCCAGCTGGTACGAATCGAAGCTATAGCTCTGCACCACGCCACTCTCTCGCCCATCTCGCCAGCCCATCCGCCCAGGGTCTCTCCACAGGTCTCTGTCATCAGGGGTCAGGGCAGGAGCGGGTCTGCGCCTCTCCGCCGCCACTGAACCCAACTCCGTACTGGACGTATACATGACAATGCTAAGAACAGAACTTCACTCTAGGCTCCTGCAGTCCCAGGGCTCTGCATGGTAAAGAGACACACCCCGCTCAGGAAAAAGCCATGCAGGGGACCTTCAGATGATGGAGGGTCTGCAGAGAGAAAACAACAGGAATCAGAGGGAGGGTTTGAATTTAAATGGAAAGTAAGAAACCCAAGTATAGAAAAACGACTTCTGTCACAGACTCACTGAAAGGAAGCTTGGAAAGAGTCAAGGTGAGACACCATAAAGAAATGGCTATGTGAGCGGCATACTGAGTGTGTGACAAAGCAACCATGACTGAGTGTCAAGCACAGTGAGCTGCACTGAATAAACAAACTCAGTGTATATAAGTGCAGCTCTGGATGCTATCTGTTTGCTGTCTCCTATAAGAAAACTTTATGCATGAGAACTGGAGATATCAAAAAAGTCAAGATAATATGAACTTTGATATAACAGTAGGACTGGGTTGCAAATTATAATTATTTAGAAAAATAATTAAGAAAGAATTACAAGCCACAGGGAAGACCTTTAAATAGCTGCTCTTTGTTAGTCATGACTAATTTAAATGTCAGTGCTTCTTTGAAGTTGTCTGTAATACTGAATGCATTATTACAATACAATACAAAGTGCTTTACACATCATGTCCACCATTCATTTGGATTTAATAGTTGAGACATAGCCTACAGAGCAAAAACAACTTTAGTTAATGACTGTGACAATACATTCTGTTGTAGTCTGTTACTGTTACTAAACACTTATGCCACAAGCCACAGTCAATAATCCACATGTTGCCTCAGTATCAATTAAAATATAGATTTTTACAATGAATGTTTAGTTAAGTTTCACCCCAGGGAGAGTAGCCGACTGTTAAGCTCAGCTAATGGGGATCCTAAATAAAAACAAAATGTTGATTTAATGTTTAATAGACCTTATCAAAAGCTCTGTCAATAAATACTCATTTAAATGCCTGGCCCATGCTGGGGAAACTAAAGAAAAGCAATCAATCACAGTATTAGCCAAGAGCCATACTTGATTTGCTTCACCACCTCACCTAATGTACAAGTAGTGTACACATGTACCCCCCCCCCCCCTCATGTTTAAATTTAGGTAACTTTCAATGCTCCTTTATGTTGCATTCACCAAGGCCACCAGTGACGGAAAATTAGATTAAAGTGTCAATCAATAATGAGTATTGACTTGGATCCAAATGCAAATATGCTTTAGGAACATGAACAAAAGCTCATCTGCTCCTGTCTTGTCCTGCCATCAGTGATCTGAAAGGTATCCAGTGGGGCCTGTCGAGTCCAGATCAATATCTTTGCTAATTAGGGCCAAACTTATGAGTGGTGTTTGAGATATAATGCAGGCAATATGTAATCATTTGTGTTTCTTAAGTAGATCAGTAGCTGATTACAGGAAACACTATTCCCTCTACTCACGGACATGTTTCTCTTATCAGACTCTAGGCGGCGCTCTCGGTCTCGCTTGTGTAAATTAAAATGAACGGGGATAATTGACTTGCAGTTAATATCACGCTGCAGTCCCCATTGTTGCAACGTGTTACGATAAATGGCTCCAAATGGCGTTTATTTACACTTCCCACGGGCAACACAACAGACCATAAATCCTAAGCTTATTATTGGCCGCAAAGTGCACAGTCAATTAACCTTACGAGGGCTGGACGTTCAACAGATCCCCGTGAAATTTTGTATTGAAGAAGAAGAAGAAAAAAAAAACACGGCAAAACGAAACGTGATCAAAATTAATGCCGATCTGCGCGTTTTTTTCCCGGGGAATAAAGGTCGAAACCGAAAGCACGCGCAATCCGAGGTCTGAATTCACGCTTTGATTTAGTTTGGTGTATTTATTTGTGTAGAAAACATTTAAAAAGCACGCGTTTTCTTCTTAATAATCAGACAAACAACAGGTTAGCCTACCTCCGCGTCGCTCACTCCTCTTCACTTTGTCCTGTTCCGCTTTATCAGGATGTTCCGGAGAGGCCGCTCCAGCCCGGGTCCATGCGCAGCCGAAGCCAGGGGGGTCCCGGTGGATCCAGCCGCCGTCCTGTCCTCCGTCCTCAACCCGCCGTCCAGGAGCAGAGGAGAGAGGAGAGAGGGAGATGAAGAGGAGAGGAGGAGGAGGAGGAGGAGGCTGGTGCTCGGATGGATGGATGAGAGAGGCGAAGGGGAGGAGGAAACAGAGAGAGAGAGACGAGAGGGGGATGAAGTGATTGGGGTATGTTGCCTGTGGTTGTTCATCTTTTGCAGTCACTCTTTTTGAACACACACCATTACTGCTCATATAAAACTGGTGACATCCATGTTTTAATCCAAGTACACTGCATTCAGACTATAGTGTATTGGTTCAAAGAGGCTGTATGTTGCCAATAACACATAAAAAAGAATAGCATACACTGTGAGGTAAAGTGTTAGAGCCAAACACTACAATAGGGTGACCAGACATCTCTATTTATCCGGGGCAGTCCCAGTTTTGAGCCTTGTGTCCTCTGTCTCAGCAGATTTATACAAAACTAGTGATTTGTTCCAGTTTTATACAAGACATTTTCCTATTTTTAACCAATTTGATCTATGCCAGGAGTAAACTAAAACTAAACCAGTACTACATCAGGTCTAAACCAGGACTAAAACAAGACTATCACAATTGTCATTTGTTTGACCATGAAGCAAAAAATGTCCCTCATATTATGACTGATACAAGAATGCACAATGTTACACTTTTCATGTTTTGTTTTTTTTGGTCACCCTACACAATGCATCATTCACACCAAACCAGGGTTGGCAAACTGAGCAATGATTCAAGACTAAATAAGTGTAAAAACTACTAAATTGACTAAGATTAACTTCAATCACTTTGTTCACTGTACTGCTGAGCTTATGAAATCCCTCGCGGACCTGCATGAATATTGCAGAAATTGTATTTAATCAGTTATTTCAGCTGATTTAGTAATTTCAGTCGTGCTTTATTGTGTAAAGCGCATGTCTGCCTTGAGCCCTAGAGGGAGGGAAAGAGGGAGAGAGTTAAAAGAGGGATCTTCTCTGTGCCCTTACTGTCTCTGTCTGGCTCATCACAGACACTGGGCTGGAGCTGCTATGTGACAGACATTTTTATCAGTTCATTTCAATATGTTAATGCTTGGCCTTTGGTGCCACAAAGGAACTGAGCCATATGTGCAGTCACTACACGCCGCTACATAGCAGTCTGTATATCTGTACGACTTTTCATCACAAGTACAGCCTTCTGCGCATGCATTGCAGCTTTAAATAACCTACACAATTTCTGAGCGTCCCCCTCCCTGTTTGCTCTTTCCTCAACTCCCTTCCCCAATCCATCTTCTTCCCACATATAAGTGCTTATAGGTGAAATATTGACTAATGCTTAATAGTGTCTGTTATAGGTTATACATAATGAATGTCTGGTTTGAAATCAACAATACCTGCTAAGCCTGCTCTTGCAAAACTAAAATAAAACACCAGTACAGGACAGAGCTGAAAAAAGAAAAGCAAAATAGAGCTAGATTGTGAGACGTAAAATGAGGACAAGGGCGTTTGTCATGCAGACATTCACAGCATAAAACTTTTCCTTTTTTTCTGTGTGTGCCTGTAAATGTCTTGGAGTTCAAGTATCGCACAAAATGTGAATGGTTTGTAAAATTAATCACAAGTGCAGAAATATCACCGCATATCCTTGTTTAGAAGATTCCACTGCAAGTTTCTGATCGTTTTGGTTTTCTCATTCATAAGTTTGCCCTTAAGATAAATTTATTACAATCAGTATTAATTTCTTTGGATCAGTCACGATAACACATCTCGAAGTAGGACATATTGCTGAAGGAAATATAGACATTAAATGATAATACTGAAACAAATTTATACCTCTGAAACCACAACTTGAGCAGATTTTAGTACAAAAATTATTCTAAATCTTCAATATTGTTAAAAAAAACAAAAAAAACATGAGCTGCAACAAATAAATCACTGAATGGAACACTTAGACTTAGACAAACTTTATTGATCCACAAAGGAAACTATTTGGACAAGGGAAATTACTACTTATTACTTTTTGTTTAGTTTTCATCTGTAATGTGTCATAGAAGTTATTACATCGACCTTCTACAGCTCAAATCTTATTGTATAGGCAAAAAATAAAAAAAAATTGCTAAGAAAACATACACATGATAAAAATTGACCCCAAAAATATTGTTCCAGCTTTCATATATTGAACAGTAAGTCAATAGAGTAATTATCGTGACTAGATTAGTGAATTCTTTGTTTATTCCTGTAAGCCTTTTGAGAAGTTTGTTTTAGACAGCTAGTATCTCACCTGTTTGTCCTGATTTATCTGACTTGCCAAACTTGTGTCTGTTATTATCAGATTGCCTCACGCCTTTCCCACTTGGCCATAGCTTGTCTTTGCTGATCATCGCTTTGGATTTGTACTTTGTTATGAAATGTAATGGATTGTCACATTGTTTTAGCATACAGCAATTTGAGCAATTACAGTTTCGGGCTTTGCTTGGGCTCCTCTTGCTATTTGTTCCCCGTAAACATTGCACTATTATGATTTACAAATGCCATGCCATGTTACACCACCCTCTTACTACATTTTGCAGTGTTTTTCCTTCACTACACACTCCCACCTCCCCTTCTTGCAGCCTGGCAAAGATGCTGAGCCTTAACTGTGGCTATATTTAGCTTTTGGTTCAATCAATGGAGGTAGAGCCATAGCGCCATGACTGTGCATACTGATAGTGGTAGAGCCCATTGCCACCGACTGTCAATTCAGGAGAAAGAGATAAAGAAAAATGTGAAAAGAAAGCGATCATGAGTGTAAAAAGAAAGCGAAAAGCACCAGAAACATCAAAAATTCAACAAGAGAGACAGACAGATGGGGCCCTATTCCTATCACACGACTGGAGAAAGACAGGAGAAGTGGTAAAAATGGGGGGGGGAAAAGCAGGTATCGAGGTGCAAAGCGTGCAGGTGAGGTAGAAGGATGGAAAGAACAAGACATGTGCAACCACTAAGGCACAGGAAACAAGGGATGACAACAGATGGAAAGGTTAAACAGAGAGGTGGATTTGAAGATGAAGACAGCTGACAGAGGAGAGAGAAGCAAAGAAGTCTACCAAAGAGAAATGGAGAGTGAGTTCACACACAAGAGCAAGAATGGGAATACTGCAACCTTTAGATTCATGTTGGAATACCATGTGGCTGTGTGGATTTGTAGGGAAATTATAGTTGAGAGGCGTTAGGAGGAGAGAGGAGAAGCTGGCACGGAAAGTGGTGGTAGACTCTACAGGGACTCCATGACATTATAAAAAAAGACATACAATATTTTCACTGCTGTTGTAAATTAGGAATAAAATTAGGGGATAATAATGGCCGAAAAGAGCCAGTGGAGTAACGAATTATGCTATTATTTATACACTCACTCTATTCAATGTGTATGTAGATTTTAGATCATACTAGTCATACATTATTTTGAGTACCAAGTTCACTCGTTTTGATGCAGTTTAGATCTGCATTCTGTGGCAAGGCTTGTCTTTTTCAGCTCTACATCATGTATTTTATAAATCACTAGCTGAGTCCAAGATTCAGAGATTTGCGGCTCTGTTTGAGTGAGCCTCATTATCACAGCTCCATCTTGCCGCATTTGTTTATTAAAGGTTGCTATGTAACAGTGAGCCCCCCTTATCATCTGATTTAGGCAGCTATGTTATAATTATATATTTGGTTTAGTTTTAGCAGATATAGGATAGGAAATCATGGTCAAATTTGTCCTAATATGGTAAAGGTCCAAATGACCCCCCCAAATAATAAAAGATGCATACAAATAATGGGTTTATTTTGTTAATTAGGAAGAATTATATTATTAGAGTGTTGAGTGTTGGGTTTTTGTAATCTGCACAAGTCCATCTTTGATAAGGTGCTGTTCTAATAGTGCTCCTTCCATTAGTGTGTGATTGTGAATGGCATAGTTTGATTTAGTGCAGACCTTTATGGCAGTGTTGAATGAAATGGTCCCTGTGGAGTGTTTCCACACATGAGTGAGCTCCTCTCCTGTCTGTCTACACCAGTCCTCTGAGGTCTCCTCAGGGAGCATCATCAGAGCTACTGTTAGCTACTCCTCCATGATCGCTGTACCTCTGAAGAGATTATGGAAATGATACGATGGTTTATAAAATTGTTGCCAATCCCTCTGGTGTGCCTCTCTGGTGTTAGTATGATACGGGCTTGTGTCCAGGCTGGAGGGAACATGCAGTTCACCAACACTTACAGGGAAAATAAAATAATGATAAGAAAACACAAAAGCTGTGTTGATAGAAAAATAATAAATCAAATAAATAATAGTAATGACTATAGTTTTGAGGCAGACATATTGATAGTTGTGAAAAGGCTTCATTAAATACAAATAAGATGATCTTTTCAGCTAGAGATGGAAGGGTTGCTGTGAAAGGTCAGCAGAGCCCCTCCTCTCTCTCTTTTACTCTTCATTCTCTCCCTCCTTTCTACTTTTCTCTAACAGTCTCTCCTCTTTATCCTCTCTGTCCTTTATTACAACACAAACCCTTTTTTCTGCCTCTCCAGTCAGTGGTCTCCTGCATTTGTCTTCTTCCATCTCTTTCCATCAGCTTCAAAGAGCTGTCTCTGTGCCGGACCTCGGGGGCACCTGCCTCTTGACATGGAATAAAATCATCCAAGCCCTTGTGTGTTGTATATGGAGCTGGTTCAGCACAAAGGCCCAAGGCAACTTTACACCAAGCAAACAAAGCTAATAAACAAACCGTAGAACCTGGCAGCTAGGTCAATTCTGCTTCTAGGTTTACTCTATAAATTAGATTTCCTTACTGTAGTTGGTAACCCTCACAGGCCAAATGACATTATGTGGCCTGAATCTGAAACAAAGTGTTGTAAATTTGTCACCTTTAGGGTGTGTTCTGGCACAAACACAACACTCAAGAGATTGGATTGGATTAAGAATTGGCCATGTTTGTGTACAAAAGATAGGAGCAGCTGACTAAATAGATGTTTTGTCTCCAGCACCATATTTCTGGTATAAAATTTGATTGTGCCTGTCATTTTGCCAGAACTTTAAAAAATACCTAATCCATATTCAGATCAGTGGACCTGAAGAATGACTACCTCACTGTGAAAGGAATCATTTATAGGAGGACTTGTGAAGTGTTAACAAGTCATGCACTTTTAATTTCACTTTGTCTTTAAGGTAAACAGTTAACAATTTAGATTAACTGTTGTGGAATGTGATAGACACATAAAATACACAAATAATACATCAAAAGACAAAAGACAGCTAGGTGGTTTAAGTGTTTTTGCCACTACTCCCAAGAGCAGCAGCAGCTTTGAATAATGATGACTTCAGGTGCTGGGGTTTAGATAGAGAGGATTCAGATCCTTTTAGGTTTAAACCTACGTGCAACTCATCAAATGTGTCTCATTCTGCTTTCTGATTGAGATAGATCAGAGATTTAGTGCTCGCCAAGCCATGGCTTTGGGCAGTCTTGCAAATTGAAAAATCCACAGCCAAATTTCAAGTGAGCTTTTCTAATTGTTACTAAAACTGTTCCATAGTCTGCAGTCTTCTTAGCAATCTGAAGATCCCAGCACCACCCCAATAACGATTTGTACTTTATTTTAGCCTATTATAGTCAGGACACATTAGAACTACAACAAAGTGTACTATATGCACCCAAGTTGCTAAATATCTCTGGTCTTATGGGTAAAAGGACAAAATATTTGATTAGTTTATAAGCTGTGTCTTATGAATCTACTATTGATTATTATAATCATTATTATTTTAGGGTGAGAAATGTCACGAAGGAAAGGTGATTGAGCCTGCTTCATATGCTGCCACCTGGTGGACAGATGTGATCTTCCCTCCCATAATGCTTTCGTCGTTTTCCCATCGTCCCTTGCTTTCAGCTCTCTGAACTAGTCAAGATGGCGGACAGACCAGGTAATTTAGCGTGCCCTTTGTAGAAATATGTAATATTTTTGTTTTTATGTGGCCCTTTGTTTGTGATGTTTGCTTAAACATTGTTTAATGTTTCCCATCCGAGATACTGTCGTGTCGTATTTTATCTAAAGACTAAATCAACCTTTTGATGAACAAGTCCCGTCAAGGACTTCGAGTGTCATTGGCAGGTTTGCAAAAATCTGTCAATGTCAACATTCATTTTCTATTTTATAAAACGTGTTGAGTTTATCATTAATTTGCACAATTTTGGTATGACACCCTCCTCCCATGTTGTACTTATTGGCATATTTGACTGTCTTGCATTAGCTAGCGTAGCATAGTTAGCATAACTCTTGGATGAATGATAGAGTTCCGAGTTCCGATTTGCACATTGTAAATAACGCAACATTTTCTTCTTTCATTGGCGTGATGAAGTTATTTTCTTTGCCTGTTAACGTGTTTAGTGAGATTGCAGTTTGCTGTAGTTGCGGAAAGCACATTAGAATCAAAACTATTGTTTGGTTTATGTAATACTTGTCAGGGCCATACACAAGTCATTGAATTGTGTTCGTCGCCTGAAGTCGTCAAAGCTGCTACAATTTTTGGCTGATGTTTGTTTCCTTGACAGTTCCCATTGTTGAGAAGCGACTGATGGACGTGAAGCTTGGTGAACTGGGGACCTGGCTTGGAGGCCGAGACTTCACTCCTAATGGAATTATTGCATCCCTCCGAAGAGGTTAGTAAATATATATATATATAATTTATATTTTTTTTGTTAAAGCACGTTTCTTATTCATGGTGCATACATTTATTTAACCTTTTTTTCTTTAGGCCACGACAGATACTACAACAAGTACATCAATGTAAAGAAAGGAGGCATTGGTGGCGTGGCGATTCTGCTTGTTGGATATATAGCCCTCAGCTATACGTGGGAATATGATCACCTCAGTAAGAATAATGATGTTTTGTGTTGATGGAAATGTTGATTGATTCAATTCTGTAAAAAAAATCCAATTATTTCATTCCAGAACATGACCGCTGGAGAAAGTACCATTGATCTGCCAATAGATTCTCAAGGGTTGCAGAATCGTCACCTGCTTTCACCTCTGTTCTGATTAATCTGTAATTGTTGTGACCAATAAATATTAAATGATATGGAATGCCTTTTATTTTAACACTATAAAATTAGTTTGGGCTCTATACATCAATGGAATTTGACCACAGTGAAATAAAATTTGAGTATTGTGTTCTTGTTTGGTTCTAATGCTGGGGTTTTAGTTTTTGGTCATCACTGAATTGTATTTGCCTTTGAAGCAAGAGTTTCATTGTCAAAGCCCTTTTGTAATTGAACCTATTGCTACTATAATTTCCTATCTTGTATAATGCGTTTGAGTAATGTCTATACATTTAAATATATCAATTTAAAATGTAATTTTAAGTACTGAATTAAGGACATGGCATAACAAATCAAAGTAACAGTTTCAAAAGGATTTTTGAAGTAGAATAATCTGTACAAGACTGAGAATGCACTCCATTGCCCTAAAAAGGTCCCAGTTTGTTTATTTGTACTTCTCACAAAATAACAGCTAATACACAATGTCTGAATTTTTCAGTTGAAAAATCAAGTAAAACGAAATTCTGAAAGCATTAAATAGAAAATCGGTTAACACAAATGGTTAACCAGGACTCTGCAATTAATTTCAGATTTACATTGGTTAGACCCAAACTATCAGTGCTGATGGAGAGAGACATCCGGTTTTAAAAACTGGCACACTGTTAACACATAACATAGACCATGCTGCCCCCTGGTTATGTATTCAGTCTTTCAAACATGCCAGTTTGTTGCCACTTAGTTGTTGCCATCAGCCTTGCACTGATGTCGTAGATCTGAATTGAGGTTGATTCTACTGCCCGCTCAGGAAGGCAAGATGACCTTTAGTGCACTTGTTGGCATAGTGTCCCTTCTCACCACACTGCAACAAATAAAAGTGTAGAAACATGTTGGAACAGTTGCATCAACAAGGGTGAACAGCATAAAACGTGACAAACCTTGTAGCAAGTGACCTGGTCCAGTGGCCGAGGGCCCCTGGCCAGCATGTTACTCTGCTGTGCCACAGATGTTATGTTGTTTTGTGTGCGTGGACCTGGACTGGAGTTGGTCAACTGAATTAAAGAAAGTGACGAGCGACCCGCATTGGAAACAACCTGTGGAAACAAATGGAGATTTGACAGATGAACTATTTCTGTAATGTGTGCAATAAAGTTAATAAGTAAGCTTACTTTAGTCAGGTTTTGGCCTTGCTGAGGGAGAGGTGGCTGTTCTGAAGCTCCCATTGGCAACTCAAAACGAGGACTATATGAGAAAGAAAATATAATTGCAATTGGATGATGATTTTAAAAGAAGACTTATTAATAGTATGGACAATTAAAATGTGTTAAGTTTAGGTTAAAGTTTAATATGACAAAAATTAAACTCTGCTGTGTTTTTTTTTTTTTTTTTTTTTTTTAACCAAGCTTTCAAACAAAGTCCTAACATTTAACCACATACGGTTTATATTTTGAAAACAACTTACTGCATAAATTTACATGACTTTCCTTCTGGGCAGAATCCCACAAGATAATTTACACATATAACTCTTCTTGTATGTCTGTGTCTGCAGTCAGGCCCTGTGTCAGAAATATGCTTATTAAAATGTTAAAAGAAGAAAAAGATAAAAACATAAAAGGAGGTGGGGGCTCACCATGTTTGCAGAAGCCTCTGTCATACCAAGGACAATCTTTAATTTTGGACTCTGGATCAATGTGTAAGAAAGGACATTCTTTGTTGCTGCATTCACCTGATAAAAAATATGAAAATGAAATACTACAACAGAAGTATAGGAGTGGATAAATAAATTCTAAAAAGTCCTACCAAATTTGGAATAGAAATAGCATTCAGGCATTTTAGTCATGTCATATTCATGAAGAAACTCGCACTGATCACCCTTCTTGCACAGTCCTCTAAGCCAGTGTTTACAAACAACAGTCTTCTCTCCGCTGATGTGACGAAAGGGGCACATTCCACCTGTGGATTAAAACACTGATTTTCTATGATTCTGTTACTAACCTTATATAATTGTAGATCATATTATGTTCATACCTTTTTGACAAGCTGCTCGCATGAAAAACTCACAAACAGCAGATCCAGACTCTAGAGACACATTTAGGTGAAAAATACAATATAAACAAAAACAAGTGCTGCAGCATGCACCAAGCTTCCAAATGAGCAGGTGGATGGTAGAGTTTAAGTTGTAATTTATTAATTACATCAATCTGTTACTTGTAGATGAGTTACAATATTGAATATTGTCACATTACTCTTGAGTGATATTTGGGGCATCAATACTTTTGAGTCAAACTATCTTTTCCTTCTTGAAACTTTCTTTCTTAACTACATCCTTACACTTAATAATACATCAACATTTAAAACAATTCTACAACACACAGGTTCTACTCGAGTGATGTTATTATTTTAAAGTTAGTAGGCAAAAAATAATAATTTCATAAATAAAAAAATACAGCGGTCTCTGCAAGGTCCCAGTGGTCTGATTGAAGCCAATACAGCTCCTAACTGGAGGAACTTACTGTCCATGCCGGGGAAAGGAAGGGGCTGAGCGCCCAACTGCTGTCTCACGGCGATCTCCAGATCAAACTTGATGTGGTCCACGTTAGCCAATAAGTCCTGCATATTGGCTTGATTTAGTCCGAGGTTACACAGGAATGGACGGGTTAGCTGGTGGTTTTGTTCATCAACGGTAGCCAAACGGGCTAACGGAGTTAGCCTGGCTCTCCACTAGCGCTAAAACGGGACCGTTTGTCCAAGAAACTGCACAGATGTCTCGTTTGTAAATGTCCTATTACGAATGTGCAAGTATAAGTAACATTACAGATCGTCGCCCGTCTTCAGAAGTTGTTCTCTTGAGACCATAAATTCAGATCCATGACTGAGACACGAACATAAGCAGCACAAACCGCGCACTCTCCTCCGCTCAAAGCAAAACAGACTTGACCAATCGATCCACGAAAGCCGAACACCGATCACCAAAATCCTGATCAGATTCAGGTTTCTTCAGCAATGGTTCTTTAACTTTTTCAGTCGTGACCTCATTACCTTTGGCATTCGCAATCTCCAAACAAGGCAACAGGCTACCAGCAAAATGATTTAATTTATGCCTAGACGCATTTATTTGATATACAGCACAGCACATATACAGCTGATTATAGCAGTGTACACCTCCTATGTGTTAATTAATAACCAGCAATTCTCACTTCATAAATGACATTTGAAAGCTATAATTGAAGTTTTAAAGAACAATCAAAATCAGATCTTTTATTACAATCATTCTTTGTAGGAAGTTTGAAAACAGGATACATACAGCACAAATCCATATAAATTTTTTTTTAGAAGAAAAAAAATAAAGCATGACTTTTTTATGAGTTATTATACTCTTTGTATGATGTCAAATGCTTACAGTACAAAATAATTTATAGCATATCTTTGTGATTAAAGCTCATAAGAGGATATACAAGACAAATACAAAATTCGAAAAGTACATATAACCATTCAATCACTGGATTTTCTTTCTCTGAAGCAAACACTACAGCTCAGGTAGGCCAGGCATTGGGAACTGACCAGCAAAGGCCTCCACCTCAGCCCGGATCCCAGCTATCTGCTGCTGAAACTTTTCTCCCTGGGACAAGGCTTGAACAAATTCCTTGAGGGTTGCCTTGGGCTCCATGCTTTTCTGCACCTCCAACGTCAACACAATTCCTGCTCAAAACAGACATTAGCATTATTGAGGATTAAGAATTCAAAATGCATGTGAAATTTCTGAGTTACCTTTGTGGATGAACTCTGCGACTTTCTTAAAATCTTCCTCAATTAAACCTCTTGAGGTTAAAGCTGGAGAGCCAAACCTCAGGCCACTGGGACGTAGAGCACTTTTATCTCCTTGAGTGAACACACAGGGAGAAAATTACATTTGATTACTGCAGTTCCATGCAGATTATTAGATCATTAGTTGTGCGTACCTGGACAGGTGTTCTTGTTACAAGCAATAGCACAGGCCTCCAAAACTTTTTCAGCCCTCCCTCCATCAGTACCTTTGGTACGTAGGTCCAACAGGATGAGATGGTTGTCAGAACCACCTAAACAACAAATGCCACATCACCACAAAAAATAAATTGTATGGACACATAATTTCTTAAATTTTAGGGCTTTAGGGCTCACCAGTCACAATCTTGTAGCCACGATCAATAAGGGCATTGGAAAGGGCTTTACAGTTGGCCAAAACCTGCATTTGGTAGGCCTTGAATTCTGGTGTCATGGCTTGTTTCAAAGCTACAGCAACACCTAAAACAACAAAAAATAATTAAGAGGTTCAAAATGAAATTGGCAAAGACCTCTGTTAAATGATCAGGGTCAGAGCTGCAACTCCACTACACCATCTGTGAACATGAGTATGAGTATATTTTAGACACAAGAATGTGTCAATGAATATACAATATACCTGCAATGGCATGATTGTGTGGTCCTCCCTGCAGGCCAGGAAACACAGCTTGATTAATAAGAGACTCCAAATTGTACATTGTCTCCTTGCCTTTTGCATCAATACTTCTTACACCTGTTGCAAACCAAAACCAGATATAAGAAAAGTTGTTTTCAGCTTAAGCTTTTTTAATGAGGTATATATGGCTCCACACCTTTTCTGAAGAAGATAAGACCTGCACGACAGCCCCTCAGTGTCTTGTGTGTAGTTGTTGAAACAATGTCACAGTGTTCAAATGGTGAGGGAACAACTCCAGCTGCAATTAATCCACTAATATGTGCCATATCAGCCATCAGATATGCTCCATTCTCATTTGCAATTTGCTTCATTCGAGCGTAATCAAGGTTACGAGAATAGCAGCTTGTACCTTGTAAAACGAGAAGCGAAGAATCACATGACTTTATATTACTTGAAACTTGTATCTTTATATTACTTGAAACTCGTATATCTCTAGGAGAGATATAAAATATGGAGAACTAACCTGCAATAATGAGTTTGGGATGAAAAAGTTTAGCATTTTCTTGAAGTCTGTCATAGTCAATGTATCCTGTATCGGGATTTACCTTAAGATAAGATGATGCATCTGCATCAGTTATTTTAGCAGTGAAAAAAATAATATTCAAGATCAAAATGTTTACCTTGTAGGGCATTGATTCAAAAAATATAGAGGTTGCTGAGATTTTCTTCTTTTCAGTCATAAAACCATGAGTCAAGTGACCTCCATCAGGGAGATCCAGTCCCATGATTCGTCCATGGGGCTCCACAACAGCAGTGTAAATAGCAAAGTTTGCGGGAGAACCTAAAAAAAAAAAAAGCATAGCGTGTCACAAAAGCTACACTGTCAAAAAAAATATTCCTAATATAAACTTGTCTACTACCAGAGTATGGTTGCACATTGACACCCCATTTTTCAGAATTTAGTCCAAAGGCCTCCAGTGCTCTTTGCTGACAGAGTCTTTCCAGTTCATCCACATGTTCTGTACCGCCGTAGTACCTGATCGAAGCCCATTATATAAATTAAGTATTCTTCAAGCAAATATCTAACGTGATAAATGTCCACATACCTCTGACCAGGATACCCTTCAGAATACTTGTTGTTCATACAAGAACCCAGAGCTTCCAGAACAGCTCTGCTTGCAAAGTTTTCTGATGCAATTAGTTCCAGACCATAAGTTTGCCTCTGCTTCTCCTTTTTTATGATAGAGAATACCTGAAACACATAATATAGTAGAAGAATTAGAATCACATTATAAATCAATATCACAAAAATTTATTTACAAAAAAAGACATGGAAAATAGTTCAAGCAACCTCAACATTTTTTTTGTGTTGTGGCTTTTAAAATGCAGCGAATGACACAAAATGTAAAATGCACAAACCTCAGAGTCATTGACAGCGAGAGGTTCCAACATCATCTTGTTATGACTGTCCCATGTTTCTTTGCTCACACAATGGCCATTTGTCAGAGACATTTTGTGGTAGTTTTATTCTGCTCACAGGGAAATCTGAAGAGAAAAACGTCTCATCAACCCAGTGCTGAAAAGAAATGTGTTTATAACTTAACTAAGAAGCCAAAATTGTTAGTGGCACTAGCTTAATTTCTTATACGATACGAGAATATGGGCACCAGCTTTGCTTTGCATCATGTAGCAATGGCGTGACAAACAGATCCATTGAACATTGAACGGTACACTGACATGACCTGGAGGGGATGGTCATCGCATCCTCACTTACAAAATTGAAGATAAGATATGGCTCTGTTGTTGAGGTTACATGCAGCCATACGTCTAAGTTTGAGTGAACGAGGTCTCCATGTGATCTCTGTCCCCAAAACGTCCTATGACTTTTATTACCGCTGTTTCGCCCCGACCCACTGACCCACAAATGAGCCAAGAAAACAAAACATGAGAAATGTGAAGTTATTTGAAGAGTAGAAGCTAGTTTTGATTTGGCTCAACACGATTATATGACAGTTCCTTAACTAGTAGTGGGATTATGTGAAAACTGGAGATCGGTTGTCATTTCTATTAATAAATTACAAAGAGGAATTTGGTTTGAAGGTTTGAAATACTTTGACACTGACGAAAAACCGTGCATAGTAAAACAACTTTTGTTTTAAGCATGCATAGGCATTTACATGAGCCTTTCTTTACTCACCAAGTGCTAGGTCCAAGGATAGATCCTGCTGTGGTCAGCGGTAAAGTGGTCAGGCGACAGACCATGAGGCAGACACAAAAAAGCACGGTCCGGTCTGAGCAGACGAGGATAAAGTCCGCGAAACTTTACACCAATAAGCGCCAACCGGTCTTCTTCTGTCGCAGTGAGGAGACACGCCTGTGCCGCCCCCTGCCGGAGGAACTGCTTCACTATGGGTCATATGGAAGATTATAATTTTGGTTTTGATTTCATAAGTATGAAATTATCTAAAGTAAATAGATTTAGCATTTATTTCAGTTGTCTACTTTTATAGTTTATCGTATGAAATAGGATAACATTATATACTATTACTACTACTATTCACACAATTTAACTGGAGTAATTTATATAAATATTAGAACAAATGACATGCGTTACATATGTTTTAGGTATACATACAGCTCCAATTAGGGGGAATAATGTTGCCATTTGTTGAGTTAAAAATAAAAACATCTGTTTTTTGGTAGACTGACATTTTATATTTACACTCTATTTGACCACACATTCCAAAATTAGATGTAATTTTATTTGTACATTCTGTATCTCCAGTCATACCTTATACACAGCTGTGAATTCAAAAGCCAGGTCACTGGTAAATAAAACCAAAAATAAATATTGAGACAATTCTGACAAATCAGAATTTTCTCATTAATAAAATAGTTATTGATACTTCAAAAACATGGTAAAATAAGCAAATTAGTTAAGATATACAGGTAAAGAGCAGTATACCATTATTGATACAATCATGTACATTTTCATTGTGTTTCCAAGTGAACAGGAAAAACAACATGTTCTCAGTATTGATGTTGAAAACCATGATGTGGCCAATATTACAATATGTATAATTGTGTTGCACACAGTTCACAAATCACAATATACTGTATTGTGAAATACTCTTCATCGTTAACTTTTGTTTTAAATGCTAATGTGTTATTTTAGACCAGTCCTTTATACTTTGAATGCACCTCTTATTTCAGTGAAAGTGAGTCAATTCCTCTTGCTGCTGCTGCTGCCTCTTTGGCTGAAAGTAAGAGTCAAAAAGTCAGACTTAAATATTTTGGTAAATGTACACAGCGTAATTTCCAAAGCTTCAGTGCTTACCTTTTTTCTCCTGTTCTTTTTTTCTTGCTGCCTCCTCTCTTTGTTTTCTAATAATTGCAAGACGAGCAAGGTCTGCCTTTGCCTGGTCTGTTTTACCAGCCAAGTGCATCTTCATGTAGCGTTCTTTTGCTTTCTGCTTTTCAATCTCTTCTCTGAAACATATAAAATAGCATAGTTAAAATAACTCATTACTGAAGAGAACGTCAAGTTTTTAATGTCCCACAACAATGTCTGGGATTGGTTGGTATAGTGGAAAAGACCTTGTAAAAACAGTGCTCTGAGTGGAGTTGGTTTGAGACCACTGTGTTGACATGGTGAACACTTTTAAAGTAAGACATGTCTGTTTAGGGACGATCCCCTGTCCATGGTGTACACCACTGAGTGCCTACAATTGCGGCAGAAGTCTTCTGCTTAGCAAAACCCTTTACAATTTGGAAAAAAATATCAAATTGTAATTTTTCTAACAAGCATTGTAATTACAAATAGCTTTACAATTTATGTTTTAATAATGGGATTCTGCTCAACATTCACATTTTAAACACAAAAAATTTACCAAAAAAATAAGTGAAATACAGTTATGAGCTAACAAACTAATAGAAGTAATAGAACTAACATAAAAGAATCACATGTTTTATGTAGAAAAGCCTATGCAATTCACTAATTACATCCTTTCCAATGGATTTTAGGATGATTAATCTAGCACTTTTAAAGTCATACAACCTCAGCAAGAACGATTTGATCTAGGAAGTCTGGGAAGCTAAGCAGGGTTGGGTGTGGTTAGTACTTGGATGAGCGACTGCTGAGAAAACCAGGTGGATAACAGTGGCTTGTCTCTGTGTCCTTTGGCAATGTACTTTAGGAAGTGTGATTGGTGGTCAGAAGGGCTGAAGGTGCAGATTGGCAGCATCACTTCCACAAGTCTACCCTAGGGTAGCTGTGGCTAAAACAGTAGCTAACCACCACTGAGAATGGAATGAATAAATAATGTATGAAATAGTAAAGCGACTAAGTGTTTGGAAAATCTTTATTCAGTTGTTTTAATGCTTTATAACACTTATTAAGCAAACTTTGTTTTAAGCAACATTTTAGTGTTGCAGCATTTCAGCAATAGTAAAATACTGGAGGCAAGTTTGTGAAATGGGTATTAGTCATATTTTTTTATAAAACAATTCCTTTTTTAAAATAAACAACTGCCTACCTTTCTCTTCTAGATAACTGCTTTGGTTCCTCCAGTTCAATCTGTGTCACCTTCTTGGATTTCTGAGACACTCTGTTGGGGTTCTCAATCTCTATCAAGCCCTCTACACCAGCTCTTTTTCTCTGCACACAATGCATCAACAAAAGGCATAAAAATATCAATTGAAATGTAAAAGTACATGTTTAAAGGGGCACTATGTCACTTTTTAGGTGGGGGTCCATCAAATGTCCATTCATCATTCTTTGGAAAGTGAAGCTAACTGAAGGCACTGCTCTGTCTGAAAGTCTGTCAGTCAAGTTAGACTTTTGAGCTTTGCTTTAATGCATGTGACCTGAAAAAACTTAGTTGGAACTACAACAGAGAGCTGACTTTGTACTATTAAACAAATCCCTCTCAAATTTTGTCACAATCTAGCTAGCACTCTCAC
This sequence comes from Boleophthalmus pectinirostris, assembly GCF_026225935.1. Lineage (NCBI taxonomy): Eukaryota > Metazoa > Chordata > Actinopteri > Gobiiformes > Gobiidae > Boleophthalmus > Boleophthalmus pectinirostris. Next base: position 23,622,089 of record NW_026571115.1, on the reverse strand, counting down.
TTTTTTATTGAAAATGAAACATATAAACAGGACCATGAATGCTCATATTGATCACAAAATGTGTAGTTTTAAAACCATTTAGTATTTTTTTTCCAACAAATATATTATTTATTTGGCAGTGTTTACTAATGTGTGCATTATATATATATATATATATATATATATATATATATATATATATATATATATATATATATATATATATATATATAAATAAACATTCCTATTCCTATGCAGTACACCCCCAGTGATCACTACAAAGTATTAGCTGCTTTGCTTAGAATGTTTTACAGTATTGCATTAAATATACATATTTTGCATTTATTCACTTACTTCTGTTTTTGCAGAAAAAAATCTTGAAGATAAAAATGTAATAACATATCTATGGAGATAAGCAGATGGTGGACATTCTCTCTCTCAAAATAGTTCCATAGTGCAGATTTAAGAAACTTTCATGAGGCAAATTGAGCTCTTGACTCACAAGCAAAGCAATTAAAGGGCCTTATTTTATGCATCACAAACTGAAGGTATTTTTTTCATTCACACATGTTTAACACAGAAACCCTGCATATTTAGGCTTTGAGTTCTCTCAAACTTTAGAACTGTATCCCAGGTGTGAGAAGGCTGGTACTCCCCCTCACCCCAATTTACAGTCAGGTGGGTGCGTTTCCAGAGATCGATGGATTCTCTGATTCAAAGATGGTGCTTGTTATCTGTGCCTATGACGTAAAGTTGTCCCAATCCATTAGATAATTTTCCCTTTTGGACTGGTCTGATATTGCAGACTTAACTTGTTCTTGGTTCTTGGCAATATCAGATCACTGCAAGAGGAAGAACCAACTATGGATTGCTAAACACCAAAATCTGTCAAAAAACTGACAGATATGTCACAGCAACACCATGTAACACTTCTGAGGAAGGTGGCAGAGTGCATCAGAAACTGTTGAAGTATGAAGCAAATAGAGATCTGTACACAAGAATCTAAAGTATAATCTTCACTAGTATCATTTTGAAATTTTCACCCATGGAATTTCCAAATTCTAATAAATAAAGGTAAAAGAGAGTTATTAACGTCATAATGTGTTTTAATTAGAAAACTACCACACCATGACCTCACAGGGTGTAACGGAGCTTTTTGAGCTATAGAGAGACAGACTGAAGGATTACGCAGACATGTGTGAATAAACCAAAACACAACTCCAAGTATGTTTTTGATGAGGTAGCAACATTTTAACATGGCTTAAAGCTCAAAGGAATAAATTTTGTGTAATATAGAACCTTTTCAGAGAAGCAAATGAAGTGTATTGTGTAACGTTTGATAAACTTAACATAAAAACATATAAACTATATAAAAAAATAAATAATCGATTTTATCTAATGAGAAATGATTGCTGGATTGGCAGATACTACACACTTCAAGACATGAAGTCATCTTGATCATGTACTGTAGACAGCCAGCAATAAAATCAATCAATATATCAATCAATATACTACAAAAAAGACATCAAAACTACAGGTGCTTTGTAATGAGCAGCTGCTTTTACTGTGTAGTTCCCTGGAGAAATGCATGCAGTAAACAGGCCTGACCTACTCTGGGACCAGAATGTCCAATGTGTATGTCTCCGATAAAGCTAAAAGCTCAGTGAACAGTTTGGGAAAAACACATACAAATAGGCTCAAGGTGGAATTTCACACAAATAAAGCTAAATTAGTAGCACATTAGTTATTCTAAATGTTCAGACACAAAAGAGATTAACCTCAGAAGATTCATCGTCACTGTCTTCTGATCCCGATCCTGGAAGCTTGTCTTCTGCCAAGTCATTCTGAGCTGCCCCGTCACCTTCCTCCTGCTCTTGCTAAAATACACAACAAAAAGGCTCAGGTGAGCTGAGTTATTTCACACTGGGCTGTAAGGAGTAAACTACTCTACCTGTTTCCTTTCCTTCTCTGCCTTCATCTGAGCATCTATCTCCTCAGGGCTGGTGTACATTCGTGCACGGCCCTTGTGACCACCTTTTTTACCTGTTAACAACAATCAACACAACTGTCAGTCAGTTCATGCATATGCTTACAAACTCTTACCTTTCTGCATACTAAGAGTAATACAACACTGGAAAATTAGATCAAACTAGCCCAGACAAACCACAGCCTCATATATTACAAATTCAAATATAAATCCCTAGCAGATCAACAGTTTACAAGTAAATCATAGTAATTAATATTAGTAAGTATTTGTTAGCTATAAAAGATAACCATGAAAGAAGAAAAGACACATAACAGACTGGCTAACAAGCAAACAGACAACCCTCCAGATACATTTACTATCGTTCTTACCTCCTTTGGGCATGTTAAAATATTTTTTCTCCGATTTTTATTAACTGAAAGGTCAAGAATACATTTGAAACATTAATAGTAAAACAGAGAGCACAAATGACAGCTGGCTAAACTCGACACGAAAAACAGTTTTCAGTAGCCAGGTGATTTTCCTGCTGGAAAATATTTACAAATCAGGTTTTAGGGTTTTGGCACAGGCACATCTCATTGGCTAGAATACGCTACACATATGGACATATGCTCCGTCTAATAGTTATAATTCATCAAATAAAAGTCTGTAAACGTGTAGTTTGATAGTTAAGGCATTAGTTTAGCCAACTAAAGTGATGCAATACGACAGTAAATGTCACCGAAGCAAAGTGTGAGAAAGTTTGAATTTAAATTACAAGTACAGTTACTTAAATGTCTTTCACCAAAATAAAAATGCACATCAACAAAAAATAAAATATTTTTGATTCATTTGTTGTTTTTACGCTATGACGTCATCCTCGAGACCCCAAAAAGGACCCCACAGTGACGTCACTTTTACTCGCCGAAGATAAGTCCTAGCATCGACTGAGGTTGACTGTAAACACAGAAATCTTTTGTTTTACTGTGTGTTTAAGACTATGCCTAAAGTGAAAAGAAGTCGAAAACCACCTCCAGATGGATGGGAGCTTATCGAGCCTACTTTGGACGAGTTGGATCAGAAAATGAGAGAAGGTACGTCTAAAAGGGAACAGTCGTCCAGCGCGTCTTTTTAGTTTCTGTGGAGGGATGTTTCTAGAATTGGGGGAATTGAATTACAAATCTTCTTCAATTCTGGTCAAACATACTCCAAATAATAATAATAAAATAAAAGAAAAATGTCAATATTCATTGTTAAAAAATTGTATTGTGTGTGTACAGCTGAGACGGACCCACACGAAGGTAAACGAAAAGTGGAGGCGCTTTGGCCAATCTTCAGACTGCATCATCAGAGAAGTCGGTACATCTACGACCTTTTCTACAAAAGAAAAGCTATTAGCAGAGGTATATCTAATCAATTTATTATGTTTTAACATTTCACTAAACTTTTGTTAAGCATCAGTTTTTGACAATTGTATTTTTTTGTGCAGAGCTTTATGATTACTGTATTAAAGAAGGTTATGCCGATAAAAACCTGATTGCAAAGTGGAAGAAGCAGGGGTATGAGAACCTCTGTTGCCTGCGCTGCATTCAGACAAGAGACACCAACTTTGGAACCAACTGCATTTGTCGTGTTCCCAAGAGCAAATTAGAAGTTGTAAGTCTTGTTTCTGACTGAGTAAATGCTATTCATTTTAGTTTGTGGTGTAACTATTTTTTCTTTTTCGTCTCCAGGGAAGGATCATTGAATGCACTCACTGTGGTTGCAGAGGATGTTCTGGTTAAATACATTGTTTCTTTCCTTTAACATCTCCATAATTTACAATCTACAAACATCATTAGAAGAACATTAGTGATCACATCAAAGAAAATGGGGACCTTTTATGGGGCCATTTGTCATTTCATTCATGATTTTATGTGGTAGGTTCTAAACACCCCATGCTGCCATTCCTGTTTGTAATATTCACATGCATACTTTGCAATGTTAATGTCCTTTTGTGACCATTTTATTTTTCCAAGGTTTTTAATAAACCAATTTTGTTTTATCAGTTACATCTTTGTTTGTTTTTTTTCTTTTTGAAAGAAAAGGCCCATAGAATTTGACAGATCAGATTTAAGACTAAAATGACAGTGAATAGTTAAGATATTCAGCAAATTGCTGATACCAAACATCAGTTACATGACAGCCAGCACAGAGCTTGGCATAGGTGCTACACACAGTTTCTTTAACAAAGAATTGTTTTATACTCATGAGTAGTCGGAGTCATAAAAGGCAAAGACCTTTATTAAACCAAAAGTATTATAGCATTTTAAGTATGTTTTAGTGTTATTTGTCCACCTATAACTTTTCTTTCCTTCTGCTGGACCACCTGGACAACTTTGATGTTTTCCCAGATGAAATGTACCTCAACATACAGTATGTCCTGCTGTGCTTAGTGCTGTTTTAAAAGGAATTGCAGTTGCCATACACAAGGTTCTTCGAAATAATTTAATCGAAAAAATATCTTAAAATGTTACAATGAGCACACGACAATTTTGATACACTATTTAAATTAAAATACAATGATGCCCCTTATTATAAGATATTACACAATACATGAACTGGCATGAAATATTAATATAAGGACACAGTGAGACTTGTTTAAGCACTCTGTGGTATGGCTTATTTGGATTACAATCACCTTTTTGCAATAGGTTATAAATAAAGTTCAGTACAAAAAAAAAAGTTTCACAGTATTAACATGTTAACACAAAAAGAGAGTGACGAATAAGTAGAGTGAAAATGTAATACATTTTAAACAGCCATTATCCTACATGTTTGACCTTACTCCATGACCTTGGTGTCCTAAATACAGCTGATAAAAAATTACAGCTCTTCCATGGAGACGTACAGCAAAATGTATAAGAAAAACAACAAAATGCACTTCTTCAGTAGCACAATGGCCAAAGTGACTGGGCTCCAGTTTTCCATTGTCTATACAGCCAACAAACAATTATCTTTTGGAATTTATATCAATAACTAATAGAAACAGCAATGTGATCATAACACCGACTCACCCTGTCACAACACAGGCTCATGCTGACACCACATTCTTGCACAAATTTAAGACAACACAGCATCTGATACATTTGGGCCATATACCACTTTAAACTTCCCTGGAACATCTTGATTAATAGTAATGAAATGCGTGCCAACATAAATCTTTGGCTGCTGCTTGCTCTACACTTAGACATGCTAAAGGACATGTGTCTGAGTTTACACTGTGGATACACATTCTCATGCAACCAAAAGAAGTCTCGGTGAAAGTTTACTTCATGCTCTTAAAGCACTTTTAATATACAGTCATCCTATGTTTTCTGTAAAAATTCACTAGAATGAAAATGTTTTCTCTTGTACTATGGAATTCACAAAACCAGCTATAACAATTAGATAATGCCAGTATATGCAAGTAATCCAACAGTAATCCAGTAAATTATATACAGTACATTTCATACTATGTCACACTCACAGCAATCATAGCAAGTGTTAGAAAGCCGTGAACAGTTGGCAATCTGGATGAGATGGAGCCTGAGTAATCCAATTTAACACTTGTGGATGTATGAAATTAAATAGAATCAAGCTTCTTAAATCAGCAGAATAGCATTTTCAATCTGGCAATCACATGTCTCTGTGACAACAAAGACTCTGATGATGTGTGATTCAGAGACCAAGCTGCAAACAAACATTTATAGAACAACTGTTAAAACAATCAGACACATTTGTTCTAAAAGATACATGACTTGGTCCTTGAACTCAGTTGGCTCCTGCTAAAAACAGTGAATTTAGATCTTGTATAAAACGCTGGTGGTATATTTAAAAGAAAAACATGGTGGGGCGGTGCGGCTTTCGGTGGGGGGTTGCAGGTAGAACTGGGTGATAAGCTGGCTGAGATAGAGTAAAATCTGACTATCCTCTTCACTGAGGCCCAGCTGTTCCTGAAGGAAGCAGTTACGCCGTCCCTGCACCACCTCTGGGCCCTCCTCAGAGCTGACAGGCAGGTGAAGGTGGTGGGTGAACGTCAACAGGAATGCCTTGGCTGCCAGCCGACACAGCATGCTCTGGAGGTGCAGAAAATAGGTGGACCCACGGCGGATGTACGTACGGTGGTCAGCCATGTTTGAAAGTAACTGGCCACGGTATGGAGGGCAATGCAAGGTCTTCTGATCGATGTCCAGGATAGAGATGTAGCGATTGTAGCGTGACAGTGAATGAAGCGTGCTGGAACCCACTGGAGAGTTTACTCTGGGGGATTCAAAGAGTATCATTAGTGAACTTTTTGATATGTCAAAACTTAAGAGTAAAGCAAAAAAGGCAACAGTAAGGACATCTTCTCAAAAAACAAAACAAAACAAAACATAAAAACAATAATGATAACATTATTGATTAAATTACTCAAACAAAGAAAATGTAAATTATATGTGTATTAACATCCAGACAGCAAGTTACTCTAAAATCAATACAAATTACTTATGTTGTAGAAAATGTTTAACTTTATTAATTTTATTTTCTTTGTATAGACAGAGAGCTGCCTTACTCCACATAATTAAAATAAACTTCAGTTTCACATACCTTTGCAGTCCAATTAGTTTCCAGCGGTATATGTCACTTAGGCTGAAGGGGCCAGACATCCAGGCCTGAACTCTTTCTGCACATTTCCCAGGACCAGGCACAAAGAGGGCGAGTGCTGACACCAATTTGCGGACTCTCCCCTCATCTTCCCCAAACACCACCAGTGTTCGTCCACTCAGCAGACACCACAGTGCCTGCATGGCAAATGGATACTGCCGCACAAACCGCAGAGCTCCCTGTCCAGCCTTTTTCTTCTGCCGCAAAGTCACCACTCCAGCATATCCAATGGGCGAGACTGCTCGATCTGACCCAGTAGAAGCACTCATGGTGCAGTCCGAGCCGTCCTCCACTGACATACGAGAAACTGAGTCTGCATGCTGACCCATAGGCAGATCTAGTCCAGGGCTCTTTGAGGGAGAGCCCACAGTGTAGTGGTCCTGCAGCAGATGCAATGCCTGTGGTTCCTGATTCACCACCAGTGTTTGTGGCGGCTGTGCTCTAGTGTTACGGTGTGATTCAGCTGCTATATCTACAGATAAGTCCTCATAAATAAACCCATCTTGGGCCAAGCAACATGTTGTGTCAATTGGTAACAGCAGGTCTGACTCACAGACCTCCACAGGAGTCTCTTCACATTCTCCATTTGGCTCCAGTAAAGACACAGGTGTGTGGTCGCCATTGTCCCCATCATCATCGCCAACAGTGGTCTCCATGTCCTCACTGCTGCTCTCTCTTTCATGGTCAGGAGTCAAGTCTGAATCCAGATCCGGAGGCCCAGTTTTGACAGTGTCTAGATAATGTTGTTGTTTGGTCCTACTTCTCCCACTACTGTAGCTGCCTTTAGTCTCCTCAGAGCTATCCTGAGTTTCTAGAGTCTGGTCTGAGGGTGAGGACTCCAGCTGGCTTTCCCCGAGTCCCAGCTCACTTTCCAGAGTGTGACTGGTCTCAGAGAATGGTTCAGGAGTGCCATCTAAAGGCTCTGGGGCCAGTACTATATGAGGTGGTTTTAAAATATTGGAAGATTCTACAGAATGATTCACAGGACAAAATGGGCGTATTATCACTTCATCCTCATTGTTATCACAGACTTCTTCCTCAAATAAAAAGTTAGTAAGTGTCTGTTTCCTGCGTAGTGCTCTGTCCAGACGACATGTGTACAGGTAACACAGGTCACCTCGAAAACTCCTCTCAGTCTCTTTGAGGAGTTCCATTGACGCCTCATAAAACCTCTCATCGCAAAGCTCTTGGAGGGTTTTCAGACGTTTGTCAAAGCATTTGGCAGACTTGGCTCTAATCAATTGTGGTGTGTATGACGGCCTGCGCCTTACACCCTCCTCATCCTCCTCCATTTCATCTTCACCTGCCTCACTATCTGTTTGGCCTTCTTCACCACTTTCCCTTCTACTTGTGCAACCTAATGGGCCGGCAAGTTTGGAGAATTTCTCCAGCAAATCTTCACACTCAGCCAAACACTCACTCATGCATTTATGACATGTGGCGGCATGTGGGTCTCGACGTGGACGTCGATGGTACGAGGTGATCTGTTTCAGCAGGTCTCTGTGTTCATAGATACTCTTTTCTACATTTGCCAGCTCATTGGCCTTCTCCACAGCATGTGCGGAATACCTCGTCTGAGGATCTGCCTCTCTCTGGAGACCCTCTTCCCGCTGAAGCACTGAGTGAGTGTACCTGTTAGCACAAGAGCAATTAAAAAATAAACAAAATTTAAAGACACTTATGATGTACTCGTTCCTTTAACATTTTAAAGTTACAGTTATTTCCAATGCCTGATTATTATAAAGGGTCTAATTTAAATACACAGTTTATAGTTAAGACAAATATTCACTTTAGAAAATGACTGAAAAATAAGATAAATTGATGTCTGGAGATAAAAACTCCAGACTCTACAACACAGTACAACAGTAGCTTCTGTTACCTATTAGGTCAGTGACACAATACAAGATTATTAATAAATGTCTTACTCTAAATCCTGAAGCTTCCTCTGTAGTTCCTTGGCGAAGGCCCTCCTGTTTCCAGCTTTCAAACACTCAGAGGCCTGTGAGAAGCGGAGTGACAGCTCCTGAAATTGCAACATGATTTTCCTTTCATCAGCTGAGACGTATGCCATGCAAAAAGGTCGCACAAAGCCCCTGGCTTCCAGGTCATAAAGTGTGAGGTGATGGACATAGGCAAATGCCCCCTCCTTAGAGTCACCCAGCACCACTCGAGAGTCCTCCACAAAACTGAGTCTTGGGTATCCACTGCCAGGTGGGTGTCCCACAAATGAGGCTTGGTAGTCCACAGACATGATACGCAGCGAAAAGTAGTTGAGGTCAAAGGTACCACATACTTTGGGCTCATCTGGAATAGTGAGAAGAGGCTGAGGTCCCACTTGCTCAGAGAACTCAGAAATGAGTATAAAGTCTTTCGTGAATTTGGCATAGGACGTTTTGGACCATGGGTTTGAGTCAACCGGTGGATAAAGGGGTATGGAAAACTCTTCTGGGAGGGTGGGCCAGGGCTCTGGATTTGACTGGCCATATTCATCCTCTTTAGTAAACGCCACCACGTCAGGTGAACCTATCATAGTGGCATTCACCACATCAGATTCTGCATAATAACAAGGTTTACTTTGAAAGATGGCTGAACAAACAGCCGAGACACATTTTTAAGGCTTGTAGCCCGGCTGCACTGAACGACATAATTTTACCAGCAGCCAAGCAATCCATTATTCTACTCAAAACATGTACTTAACTTTTTTTCAGTCAGGTACTAACCAAGCTGGCACATCACATAACCTACGTTGTCTGTAACAAAGACAATTATCTTGCGCAAATCAATGTCCTCGACAGACAGCTCCATTTATGTGTAGAAGAAAATGTAAGCAGCCTCACAAAAACGCGCCTCTCCTGCCCCGTTCGACGTTTCCACGAATTGTGTCTTTGTAGTTCAGCATTTCTAAACCTTAAATTGCATTTGATATTGCAAGGCAAATGCTACAAACACTAAAAAGTATGAAAAGTACATTTTTCACGTCGAGACAGACGCCATGTTTACCCAGCTGGTTGAAAGCACGTCATGTGACCTATCTACCCACATCCACACAAAAAAAAAAAAAAAATCTCAAGAATCACTTTGATTTAAAAAAAAAAAAATGTTTTCATGCTATTAAAGACTTAAATTTGTAGCACTTTCAACATTATAAGACAAATAGCGTTTTTATTTTTGTATTTTTTATTTTCATTTTTTTTTGCGACATACCCTCAAACGGCATTGCACGACAACGAGTCTTTTTACGGCACTATTTGACAAGCAGGCGCGGGTTTTGTAAACAAAGTCAAACCGAGGCAAATAATTCGATTGAAGTAGCTTTGAAAATATTTGTTCTTTATTTTTATATGTTATGTCAGTGGTTAGAAGTAAAGGCATCTGGATTAGATTCGTTAAAATATGTTAGGGTTGTTGTGAGACAGAGTACAGGAAGCTCATTCAGCTAACATGCTAAAGCTGTTATGGGGAGAAAGTGGTGGCACTCAACTTTGTGCGTTTAGACAGGTATGGTAGTTGTGCATCTATTGGGTAGACATCTATTGAAACGAGCTGGAGTACAGGGCATAGTACTCCAAAGGTGTCGCCTTGCCACTCAGACTGGACTGGCTGTGGAGACACATCAGCTTGCAAAAATGAATCGAAATCGGACTCAGATCAAACGGGTCCTGTGTGTTGCAGAGAAGAATGATGCAGCTAAAGGCATCGCAGAAATCATGTCCAGTGGTAGATCTCGGAGGGTAAATAAATTATTTTAAATGAACTATCAACATATGAAACAAATTCTAACCTGCATTTTTATTTCAGAGGGAAGGGCTGTCAAAGTTTAACAAAATATACGAGTTTGAATATCACCTCTTTGGACAGGTAAATTATTCATTTATTTTATGTATTTGTTGGTGTCGTCTGATTAGCTCCTGACAACATTTACTTATTTTGCCAGAATGTTACAGTAACAATGACTTCTGTGTCCGGTCATTTGTTGGGTTTAGAATTTAAGGCACCATTTCAGAAATGGTAAGTTAAATGGCTACAGTGGATTTATAGTGTATGATATATAACCTGTTAAACCCAAAATTGGAATTCTCAATAGGCACAGTTGCAACCCAGTACTGCTGTTTGATGCTGAGGTAGAGAAATACTGCCCTGACAACATGATTCAAATAAAGGTATTGTATATCTATTTTCATATCATTTAATTCACAGTTATCATAGTAAAATAATCAATATTTAAAGTAGACATTTATTTTCAGAGATTTTATTTTGTAATTTATACATTTTAATTAAGTTAACAAATCTCTCAGCTATCTTTTTAACATATGAGGTGAGATAAAACTGTGGCAGTGTTCTACTCATGCCTTTGTTTTGTCAACATTTACCTACATGTCCAGCGAACATTGGAGAAAGAAGCAAGGCAATGCCAGGCCCTGATTATCTGGACAGATTGTGATCGTGAAGGAGAAAACATTGGTTTTGAAGTAATTGATGTTTGCAAAACAGGTAAAATACTGTAAATGTTCATAAACTTATTTCTACAAGAAAAATTGTACCTGATGAAGATGTGATATATTTTTGTTTTAGTGAAAGCTAATATTCAAGTTTTTCGAGCTAAATTCTCTGAAATTACACCCAATTCAATCAGAAGAGCTTGTGAGACTCTGACTGAGCCAGATGTGAATGTCAGTGATGCTGTGGATGTGCGCCAGGAACTGGACCTACGGATAGGTAAAATGATACTCCTTAAAGCTGAAGTTTCCAACATGTATTCAAATTAGTACAATTTGTTTATGTATACTGTTAAAGCAGAATGTTAGGTACTGTAAAAATCTAATCAGACGACTACACACTGTCTTAATCTAATTAGAAAACATTTCATAGATGTAAGAAAAAGCCACATGAGTCACTATGATACTTTGGGATGAGAGCTGAGCAAATGTGGCTTCTCTTTTCCATTTGAAAAAGCTGTTGTAAAGCTGTGCTAGTGGCCACAAAAATACTAGTGATGTGCCAAACGGTTTGTGAGAACTAGAAATCAAAATTTAAATAACTTTTCTCCTCACTTGGTTAAAAATAAAGTACTCTAGCTTTAACTAATTTACATTTGAAAAAGTACTAAAGTGTATAATACATGCTTTTCTTCAGGGGCATCTTTCACACGTTTCCAGACACTGCGACTACAGAAGATCTTCCCAGCGTCTCTGGCAAATCAGTTAATCTCATATGGAAGTTGTCAGTTTCCCACTTTGGGTTTTGTGGTAGAGCGGTTTAAAGCAATTCAAGCATTTATTCCAGAGACCTTTTTCAAGATTAAAGGTACTGTATAGAAAAGTAGAAAAGTAGTGTATAAATGCATCCTCATGGTTTTAAACAAATGTACTTTCTGTCATTTTGTGCAGTGATCCATGAGGTTAAAGAAGATACAGTGGAGTTTAGCTGGAAAAGAAATCGTCTGTTCAACCACACTGCATGCTTAGTTCTCTACCAAATCTGTATGGAGGTGAGAGTTTCACAAATCTAGATGTTTGGTTTAAAGTATCATAAGTAATTATGTCAGATTTTTTATATCTCCCTAAATTTGTTTTTACATGCTGCATCTATTTGTGTTACAGTCTAGCATTGTTATGTGTCCAGATGCTAAGCTACATACAAACCTAAAAATATTATGGTTTCAAACTAATTTCTGATAAATCAAGCTCATAAAGTTTATAACTGCACAGCATGCTGTTAGCCCTACCCTGTGTGTGTACCATCTAATATGCAAACAATAACAATCTACAATCATATCAAGGGCACAGCCATTTAGAGATTTAAAATAACACAAAACCAAATAAAATAAAGTTGCATGCAAAAATATTTCTTTCTGCAATGCTCTAAAGGACTCAAGCTGAAATGTATTTCTGTGATTAAAAAAAAGAATCCAATGCAAGTTTTCCCTGTCCTAAACGTTTAAGTCTTTACTATACTTTATCGTATCTTCATAAAAATGTATTCATGATTATAATTAATTAAAGCCCCAATTCAGCTTTTCCACTTTAGTGATCAGGACTACAGTGTAGGTTGGAATATAGATTAAAAATTGATCTTATGTACAGTAACAAAAGAACATGTGCGCAAATGTTAGTCCTGGTGTTATTTTATGCAGTGATGTTGTCCACTTACGAGCAGAGTTGCAGAGTTTGCATGGACCTATTCCAAGTATGTGTTTCTCAAATCCCAGGTGTAATAGCATCCACATTCATAAGCTCTCCTCCTCCCAGCAGCTGTTACCTCAAGAGAACGCAGAACCACGCTCTGTCAAATTGACTAAAGTTCCAGATATAAATAAATAGGTCCCAAAATATACTTGTACATCTTTGAAAATAATTGTATTCATTTCTAGGATCCCATGGCAACAGTCACCTCAGTAACCAGCAAACCAAAGAGTAAATGGAGACCCCTGCCTTTGGACACTGTGGTAAGAAAATGAAACAACTCGTGATGCATTTACATACATTGTTCTGCGTAGACTGGATTACGGCAGAATAACTTTAGTTCACTATGTCCCAATGTCATATTTTCTTTCATCCTTAGGAACTTGAGAAACTTGCTTCACGAAAGTTAAAAATAAATGCAAAAGAAACTATGAAAATTGCTGAGAAGCTTTATACTCAGGGGTAAGTTTAACTATTTTCATTCAATTGTTTTTTTTTTTGTTTTGTTTTTTCAGAAGAAAGTTTACCATATATTTTTAGGCTGTCCATACAGCCAAAAAAAATAATTAACAAACAAAATATGCACACACTTTTCAATGATATGCTGGCATAAATGGCATTTGTGCCATTGTGAGATTGAAATGGTCTTTTACAGTTTGATGAATTAGAGAATACTAATGTAAAATGCTACGAAAGAGTCAGTTTTTTTTTTTTTTTATGTGCACAGGTTCATCAGTTACCCCAGAACGGAGACCAACATTTTTCCTGCAACTTTAGCCCTGGCTCCCTTGGTTGAACTGCAGACTCAAAGTCAAGCATGGGGAACATTTGCACAGCGTGTCCTTGATCAACCTGGGGGTCCCAATCCACGACAGGGCAAGAACTCTGACCAGGCCCACCCTCCCATCCATCCCACTAAGTTCACAAACAGTCTCCAGGTTATATTAATACATGACAACAAATTAGACTCAATGGTATCTTTTTGTACTACTTAACATTAGTTTTTTTGTTAACTTGATGTGTGCAGGGAAATGAAGGTCGTGTGTATGAGTTTATTGTACGACACTTCCTGGCCTGTGTGTCCCTGGATGCTTTGGGACAGGAGACAGTGGTGGACATTGACATTGCTCAGGAGAAGTTCACAGCTTCTGGACTTATGATTATTGCGAGAAACTATCTGGATGTTTACCCCTATGACAAATGGAGTGCCAAGGTAGTTTTAAACAAAAAATATTTTCTATATAGTTCTATATAATTACCTATAGCTTAAATTTTAGTTTGAGGGCAGGTCATAATTCTGTGGTAGAATTTGCATTTTAACTCAAAATGGAGATGTTTGGAACTGGTTTATGGTTAATATTTCCACCATACTGTCTCTGCTTAAATGAAACCAAAACTGTTACAGTTCAGTGGTGTCTCTGTCAGCACAAATGGCCTATTATGATTAATGTTTTACTTTAGTATTAATTTCAAAGAAAAAAATCCTTTATATAGTGCCTTATACACCCAAAGCACTTTACATTGCATTAATCACTTACTCCACAGTCTGTAGAGGTAGAGGCTGCCCTGAGGTAGACTAGCTCAAGCAATTACTGCCAATCTGTGCCATCGGCTCCTCTGACCAACGCTCATGCACACCACAGTCATATTAAGCTTTGTGAGCAAAGTGCCTTGCCTAAGAACACAACAACAGTTTCCACAAAAGCAACTGTTGGCACTTAGCATTCCCAGCAACCTCTCAGCCAAGTACTAACCTGACCCAACCTCGCGTAGCTTCTGCGATCTCGCAAGATCAGAGACAAGCAGGTATAGCACTATAAAGGTTTTCTGGTGGAGGGTCGATCAACTGATTGTCTTATGAAAATGTTTTGGCCCATAATGTATACATACAATATAATATACATTATGGTATAAACGTTTCTATTCACATTTTTCAATAGAAGATCTGCCAACTGTTTCTCTTTCATTTCATATTATTGCTTTGTTCCACAGAGCAGCATTCAACTTGGCAATCTCTAGTAATTCTTGTTTTTCATTGTATTTTAATGAATACAAGATGCATAAGTCTACAGGTCAGATCTGTGGCAAGGTGAGGCCATTCACAGAAAGAATGTATTATACTGTATTAATAAAACAGTTGTAATGTAATAAATGTGAGATAGATAAATTTAGTGAGATGGATCATTATTATCATATCTCCATAGAGACAAGCAAGTTGGAGACCCTTCCACCAGAAATCAGATAATTAAACAGTGCACCTTAAAGCAAACCAAAATGTGATGTAGTGAGGGAACAGACATAAAGCAGTTGAACAATACCAGGTTACCAAACTACTCTTTTTCACCATGCCTACAGTTATGTGAGACTGTGCGTTACTAATACTTGGTTCTTTCTGTGTCATTGATTTGTATGTAAGAGCATCTCATAATTTTTTATTTAATGTTCAAGATTATTCCAGTTTATGAGCAAGGATCTCAGTTTCAGCCGACCGCTATTGAGATGTTGGACGGTCAGACAAGTCCTCCACAGCTACTCACTGAAGCTGACCTGATATCCCTGATGGAGAAACATGGCATTGGTATTCACAACAGTAATCCATTCTGTACTTATATCCCCAAAGCCACATATTTTTGACTTGTCAGACTGTGGAATGTTGATTTACAGGCACAGATGCAACCCACGCTGACCACATAGAGACCATAAAGAGCAGGATGTATGTGGGACTTACAGCAGACCAGAGGTTCCTACCTGGAGAACTGGGAATGGGACTGGTAGAAGGTATGAATCCGTTTTTACACTTTGATATTACGGTCAAAAAAAAAATCCACTTATTTATTGAAATCTTTTATTTAAAAATGCTAAATATTACTGTAATATGTACTGTAATAGTAACAATACTGTCTTGCTGCATTATATTTTAGGGTATAACTCCATGGGTTATGAGATGTCCAAACCGAACCTGCGTGCTGAACTGGAAGCAGATCTCAAACTGGTGTCTGAAGGGAGGAAGGATAAACAAACTGTACTGCAGCATTATATTCAAAAATACAAAACCGTGTTCATCGAGTCTGTTAGAAAAGCTAAGAAGTTAGTTGGTTGAGCTTCTGATGGTCATATATGGACAAAGTGAGTCCAGGTATATTAATAGGCTTTTGACTCATTTCAGATTAGATGAAGCCCTGTCCCCTTATTTGGGGGCAGCTCAAGTAATCACAGAAGAGGAGCAGCAGGATATGGAGATGCCTCTGCCAGTTAGGAAATGTCCCAACTGTGGCCGTGACATGGTTCTTAAGAAGAAGCGTGAAGGAAGAAAGTAAAATAGTTGTTTTTCCCTAAATACCAAACAGCAAAAAATACTATTGGCAATTTGCAGTTGTCAATGCCTGCCTCTTTCTTTCTCTGTAGTAAGTACCTCTCCTGCACGGGTTATCCAGCCTGTAAGACAGCTGTGTGGTTCCCTGATATGGTTTTGGAGGTCAACAGAGACGACAGCATCTGCCCAACATGTCGGCCCCATCCTGTTCACATGTTAGTATTCAGTGTGTTAGTCGTTATGGTTTGTGCATAAAGATGAGACAACATAAGCTAAAATAGACAACATCAGCAATATTAAAGTCTTGTTCAGTTGTTCTCAGGGACACTGGCTCTTGTCACTGTTCCCACTTTAGGGGCAGCAGCAGAGCAGGTTCATATATGGGTACACATGAACAGCCCTTATGGAGTCATCATAAATGCCCTTTTCTGCATATGTTTATGCTAATACCAGTTGCGAAATAGAGCACATAGCAAATTTTATTTATGTATTTATTTTATTTTGGTATTGGACCAACTACAGCATTCAAAGTGTCTGCCGGTTATGAAAATACTCATTACTACTTGCATTTGTAGTTTGTTTCATTATGTGTGTCATGTCAAGTGTGATGGCAGCAGGAAGTAGTTTTAAGATTTAACTTCATCATTTAAATTGACCTTTATGGCCTCCATATGAGGACCTTTGCATTTAAAAAAAAATCACATAACAATTGACTATGACACTCCAAAGAGATACACCAACTGCTTCTTTAGATTTATATCTTATTTTTGGTTCCCATCTTAAGATTAGTTTGAGAACATGTCATACATCTGATGATTCAATTAGCATTTTTTTCCTATTTTCTGTGCCCCAGTGAAGTGAATTGCATGATTTTGACTTGCTGTTGAGAAAATCTTGTTTACGTAATTGGGCGCTAACTTCTTGAGCACGTGCCTCAGCTCAGTCCAAATATAGGGCATGCTCACTCACACTGCACCTAAATGCTACACACCAGCATTTGTTACCACAGCAACCAGGCTGCTCCAGAGGACAGTTGAACCACAGTTTGAATAGTATGTGTTTTTCCTTTAATGTGGTTTGATTCATACTTCATTCTTTTTAGTAACTTCATTTGCTGATATCACATATCTGCAGAGGTGTATGATTCATACTGCAGCAACCTCAAAGATCACAATGGCAATATTATGTTACTAATCACAAAGAAATCATTTCAGATTTTTGGCTTTTTATCACACAGATCATTTTCAATTGACCATAACCAAGATCCGCTTTGTGTTTCCACTTGTTTGACCCATTGCATTTTGTTAATTGTATAAAAATGTGTACTGCACAAAAAGCTGCAGTCACCTCCCACTTTGTTTGCTCAAGGCAAACAGCAGAATTTACAATTTCAAGCAAGATATTACTCTTGTATAATAGACCTTTTACTCTTCAAATGCCTGACATATCCATCAGTGAAGATGCTTTACTGCCAGTGTTAAAGAGAAAAATAAGCTCAACAAGTTTAATTTGTTTTGACTTCTGTGACATTTCCTCTTTTTTTTAGGCTGAAGTTTAAGTTCCGCAGGGGCAGCCTTCCGCCTATGATGCCTTTGGAGTTTGTGGGTTGCATTGGAGGTTGTGATGAGACACTGAGAGAAGTACTGGACCTGAAGTACCTCAAATCGGTTGGAGGTGGAGGGGGCAATGGAGGAGCAGACTCCCATCCAGCTGCGCCCACAAAAACAGCACCCACCAGAGCGGCACCCTCAGGCCCAGCATCCACCAGAAACTCAAACTCTCGTCCTTTACCCCCTGTGGCGGTGTCCTCTTGGACTCCTCCACCTCAACCTCCACCGGGTGGCATTGTTAATGGTAGAATCAACAGTAATGACGCTATTGTTTGTAATTGTGGACAAAACGCAGTCCTTTTAACAGTTCGCAAAGATGGTCCCAACCAAGGACGCCAGTTTTACAAATGCAATGCTGGCAGCTGTAACTTCTTCTTATGGGCCAATGAATGTGCTCAGCAGGGATCGTCAGCACTGCCCCCTCCCAGGAACAGCCAGCCCAGGCCTTCTCTTGGTTTCAAGAATGCCTCTGGGGATGGCAGGTCTAGAGGCTCAGGGGACCATGGAGGACAGATCATGTGTAACTGTAACGAAGCAGCGGTCACACGGACAGTACAGAAGGATGGTCCCAACAAGGGCAGGATGTTCCACACGTGTGGGAAGCCAAGGGAGCAGCAATGTGGCTTCTTCCAGTGGGCTGATGAAAATGTACCTCCATCAGGTAAAGAATTCAGCACATACAAATGCACTACATGCTGTTGTAATGCTATACTAAATGTATAGTAGAATAATGTTGTCCAAACGGCATATCCACAGTAGCTCGTCAATCTCTTATGATTTATAACGCGTTGCAATGCAAGAGATCCTTCTTGTTCATATCTTTATTCAATAATAAGAGTATGACTCACAACTGCATTAAGACTTCCAGTTAAGAGGCTGATGATCTCAGCCTCAGTTCGATCTAAAAGCATCTCTTCTGTGTTTGATATGTGGATTGTGACTTTGTTTCACCTCTGTTCCTCTGTCAGGTGCTTTTGGCAGTGGCTACAACAGCAGTGGGTTTAACAGCGGTGCAGGCAACAATAACAAAGGTGGAAATGGAAGAAAGAAATCGGGAGATGCTGGCGGAAACAGCGCTCCCGCTGCTAAGAAGCCACGTAACTGTGGTATCTGCCACTTGCCTGGACACACCCGTGTTACCTGCCCACAGCGGTGACACAAACTGAGTGTTTCTCATTTCTCATCTCATTTTACCACACATGCAGTAGTGCCTTCACTATGTCTATCATTCAACACTCTAATTAAGTTCTTAATTCATAACTGTAGTCAGTATCACAGTATAAACACCAGTGCTCTTGCAGATGTGGCAAAATAAGCCTTTGCATCTCTGTATGGCAATACAGGCATACACCTACCTTCAGAACTGTACCAATGCTTGTTTTAAAGGATTACAAACTTTTTAAACAGCTGCTTTATATGGGGCTCGTGTGGTGTAGTCAAACCAATATATGAGAAACATACAATTTTATGCCATTGCTAATAAACTTTTAAACGTTTAAATTCTGATTTTAAGCTGTTATATTTTGGCAGTGACCTGTCATTACTTGCCCGTTTTGCTTTTGTTTTTTACATTTCTGGCGTTTACTTTCGTTTTCGTTCGTGTTGTCACTTGTTCCTCCAACAGTCGGTTTCAGCCACACTTCTTTTCAGCTTCTCTTCTTTTGCTTATGTTTTCTTGACGGATTAAAAGAAAGGGCATAAAATTATCCAAACTCTTGGGGCACAAAACTACCATTGTCACAGTAAAAAGCCGCAAAATAACAGTCCTTTTCTGTTATTACTAGTAGTAATTTAAGCTTTTGCAAAGCATGTTTTGTATAATTATATTATTTTAATGTATTTACTTTATTAGCTTTTCAATAGTAACATCCTGTCGAACTGAAGTTATTATAAATTCCCTCTGTGATTTGCTTCCTTCTGAAAAGTGGAACCTCTTGCGTTTATTACCCCATTATTTCTTGGCGTCTCCTTTCTTATAACCTCGTGTGTTCCCGGTATTTTGCTGCAAGTTTTCCCGTTTATTTTCTTTGCGATTGAGATTCCAAGGAAGTAGCGGTGATCTGCTTACTGGCACGTTCAGTGACTCATGTGTGAGTCATAACACGTGGGAGGGAGCGAGCGCTTTGGAGCTGTCCTGTGTGTTGTTTTTTTTGCTTCTACATCCCTCCATCCTCGGCTCCTAACTTTGCCACAGTAGTATCCGGGCAGATAATAAGTCATGTGACGGTCGGCTCGCTTTCTGAACCCCCGGCTTACGGGAAGAGCGCGGCTGGTTTGTTCTGTTACGGTTCAGGCGAGCGCGCTCCCAGCAGGGTTCAGATAAAGCCGCTGTAAAACACGAAAACATTATAAAGAGCTAGGCTACGTAACTGCTATTCAGCTTGCAAATTGATAACCAATTCAAACAAGTTGAGGATATTTTATTGGATTTGAAAGACATCCAAAGTACTTAACATTATTCGTTCACCCTATAGGCGTCTGCTCTGCGGTGGTGAGGTAGGATAGACTGACAGAGGCGAAGCTGCCAATCTGCACCATCGGCCCCTGACCACCACCACCAATCACCTAAGGCATTTACACAAGTTATACAAGGAAAGATGGGTTAAGTTGCCCAAGGACACTATGCACTAGAGCTACTGTTTCTCACATGCACTGTGACACATATGTACAGTGGTTGGTGGCACCTGGTATTCCCAGCAGTCTCTCATCCAGTACTAACTTGGTCTAACCAGCTTCCGAGATTAAACACGATCAGCCATTTGCAAGGTTGTATTGGGCTTGCCTCTAATATTGGAAGCCATCACGTTCCTCCATATAAAAACCTTCTCTCCTGCAAATGCAGATTGCTCCAGTTTGTAATTTCACATTGAGGCATATGTTACCTGAACCTAATTTACAGAGGGTTTAAGGTTTATTCCACTTATCTTAATTTTTTGCACCCATCAGTCTTTGATATCTTAAACCAAAGGCATCCAAACTTCTTTTCACAGATGGCTGCATATTGAAGTATATTTTATAGAGTGAGTCATTCACATCGGTGCATTTTGCACCGCTTGAACAGAGCACCCATACCTTTTAATAAGGCTTAATAAATATTGAGGTCTGTGTCACAATACAGTATGATGCTCTTGAGGTAATAATATTACAATTACTTAAATTTCTAGTTCAAAGTTCTGCTTAAAAACAGTTGAGCCTCATTTGACCCCTGGGCCATAGTTTGGACACCCCTGTCTTATACACTTTTTATAGGAAGCCAAAAGGAAATTGAACCCAGAATTGTGGTATGAGGATGTGGTCTGGGAATCACACAGTCCCTCAAGATTTGGTACGATACATGATTTACAACACAATAACATCACAATTTAGTGATAAAGGCAATAATCAATGTATATTGCACATGATATGGTATATCACTGTTTTTAAGAACCAAATACATTTTAAAAGTATTTCTTTGTTGAAACACTTCCTGCATAAACTTAATATGAAACACATCAAATATTTTGCTTAAGCAAGTTTCTTTTCTCTAAAAAGGCAACAAAATTGTAGGGCTGTCACAAAATATATTTATTTTTAAATATACAAAAAATAACTGTCAATATGGTATCACCAAATTTAGTAACACAATATGTCAATATTTTAGCACACCCCTAAGGAGAAGTGTTAACAATGGATCGGATATCAAAATTACATAACATTGTGAATATCCTCTGTATTTGTGATTTAAACATTGATAACTGAAGAAAATTAAGTCATGGAGGTCAAAGTTCATAGTACGGGCAGTGAGTGCATTACTGTGTTTAGCCATTTGCTGGTTATCAGTTTGTCCTGCTGTCTCATCAGCATCATTGGCCTGCTTTTTCAGTAGTTGCTGTAGAAACGGTTGCCATGGCACCCAGTGCCCGTAAGTGATGCGAGTGTTCCAGGTGCTGAAAGACACTGGAACATGGACAAAGTGTGCAGTTTTACTTAACTGGATCCCTGACCTGAGAGAATAGGAAGTTACCTCTGGGCCATTTGGTAAAGTGTGTGTTCATATCTGGAGATGTGAACATGTGTTACATACAAGAATAGAGTTGCATGTGTTTGGAGCTTACACTCTCAGCATGGAAAAGGGTTAAAAGAAGAAAAGTTTACTGCTACAACATGTCAGTTATCACATTTTTATGTCACAACATGACAAACAAACTGGACATGTTGCTTTCAGCTGTGGAAAAGTTAGGATTTTCAAAAATATGATGCCATAGCTGAAGGGCAAGAATACAGGCTTTTATTTACATTGTAGTTGTAGATTATCTGGGCTTTGTTTTATAAAGTATTATATTATATTTTTTTTTACTTGGTTTAGGAAGAAAAACACTCCAAATTTACTAAATTAATGGTGTAGTGTGTAACTTTTCAGGTGGAGGGGGCACCTGGTTTTCTCAATAGATCTGTTTATTGCTTTGGTGTTTTTATTGTGGAGGGTGAAAAAAACAAACTGTCCACAGATCTGACTCGTGTCCTGTCTTAGTGGCATCACCTTGTCTCCATGGAAATTTAAAACCATTATATTTGTGTTACTGTTCCAGGATTATAATTTCAGATGTAGGGCGAGGGCCTGTATAACTATTGGAGACTCACTATTTTGAAGGAATGTATGATGCACAAAAGCTGAACTCTTACTTGACAGGGGATTTCTTCACAAACTTGCCATTTTAAACTTAAAGTACTTTCAATTGACAACCATCACTTTTTTGGTGTGTTTCTTTAGAATTATTTATTTATTTAGAAGACATGAAACTTTTGTTCTCTGTGATAGGCCCATGTAATTACAGAGTTATTAACCATAAACCAGGTCAACAAATCTGCAGTCTGAAAGTTAAACCATACTTGTCTCCCGGCTCCAATTTAAACTATATTTTATGTTTAATATATAGTTTACAATAATACAATTGCGCTGTACTGATACAAAGTAGGAATAGTTCGAGGCTTACAGCAGGGTGTCCCACATACACTACAGTTTCCCCTCAGTGCACAGTAACCTTGTACCCCTTCCACAACCCTCTCTGAATTGAGTGCGCGCGCTCGTCAGCACAGCACAGGCGCGCTCATTGGGGGCTCGGCACTACGCAATGGAAAGGGGGCGCGCCCAGCTTAAAGCAGCGCGTTGTCCCGTGTTGTTGTGTCGCAGATTTCCAAAGTGAGAGAGCGAGGGCAGCTGGAGTTTAGTGCGCGGTGCTGTGGACAAAACAAATGCATTTTACAAACGAGGCCACGGCGCAGGCTTGAAGTGAGTTTTTTTGAGTCCTCCTCGGTTGCTGTTATTTTGGCTCTTGTGGAAAACAACAAGGACCCAGTTCCGTTCGTGTCCCGTGGACAGCGGTAGCCATGGAGCTGTCATCAATAGGAGACCAAGTGTTTGCAGTTGAGTCCATTACAAAAAAGAGAATCCGAAAGGTAAGGGCAAACTAATCCGGCACTACTCTAAACATGCATGCACAAAAACAGGCTACGCATTACGCAGTTCAGTACTTTACGTGCCACAGTTCAATGCGACAGAGTTTAATGTTTTGAACATCCTCATGTCTCCGTAGAGCAAATATGGATGTGTTTTGGCGGAGCCTACGCAGATAGTAAAAATTAAAGGGGGTGTGTTTCCTAAAAGCAGCTGCGCACCTTCCCGTGTCACAGCAGCGCGCGTTGTCAAAGTGCTGCGTAATGTCACGCAGCGCTGCGTGGTGGTGAGCCATGGTTTGTTCAGAGGGCACGTTGTGAACTTAAGCGCTGCAACGAGAGATTACAGTGTGTTGTTGTGAACATATCGCAACGTTGCGAATGCATGTGTTCCGTTTGACAGCTGCCATGTCCAACATATTGCATTATAGCCTGACACTGGGGCCATGTTGACATTGCACAATAGCCCACTTTTAGTGACTTAACAAAGTTTAATGATTTGACATTTTATTGAGATGTCCTAATAGGTTTTTCACCGCATACTATAGTTGTACACCTTTAGGAAAGTGCTGTTGTTTTTTCTTGTTGCGCAACGCCACGTTGTTTACATGTGGCGTGGCCCCACCTATCATCGGTGTGGTGATCTAAAAAGCGTTCGTGTTTTGTAGAATACGCCGCTCGAACAACCATGTGCGCTCACGTCAGTGCGTGAGAGGCTGCTGTTTGGAGGCCACCCAACCCCTCTGTCATTGACGTCACCCTCCATAAAAACATCGCTTGAAACGAGAAAAATGCCTGTGACTTCCTCCGTCCCCACTTTAAAGTGACAGTCATCCTATTTTCACTCATTTGTTCTGCGTCGCACTGGACATCGTGTGCCCTGCTCTGAGCGCACTAACCCCGCCCCCTCTCTGTTTATTCTCAGGGGAATGTGGAGTACCTACTGAAATGGCAGGGCTGGCCCCAAAAGTGAGTAAGCCTTGAGTCATCGTGTGGTGACCTCACCCCCATGAAACACTTCACTCACACTAAGTCAAGGTTACTTCTACATTGCAGGAGTATAATCCTGCATTGTGGAAGCAACCTTGAGTTACAGAAAGTGTAAAACATTTTTATTCCCTTGTGGTAGGTACAGTACATGGGAGCCAGAGGACAATATTCTGGACCCTCGCTTGGTCCTGGCCTATGAAGAGAGGTGAGTACGGACCTTTTCCATTTAATTAGTTTCTAAATAAATTTAATTAAACATTACTTGTTTATTTCCTTCTGTTGCCTCAGTCAGGAAAGGAGCAGAGCTCTGGCTTATCGCAAAAAAGGTCTCAGACCAAGGAGGCTAGTGCTGCGGGTAACAGCTTCTCTAATTTCTACAATAGCTTTAAAGCTAATTTTTTATCATGTGAACAGTCCACTCTAATCACTAACTTTTACAGAACATCTTTGCTATGGACCTGCGCAGCGCCCACAAGATTCCAGAGAAAGCCCCTCGTCTACGGCTGTCCCTCACACGCTCCTCCAGCACTGATGTGGAGCACCATCCCATCCGCAGGCGGAGGCTCAGGGTGTCACGTCGAAGGGCAGAGCGGCCTCATAAACGGCTCCAGCCTGTAAGGACGGACCAGGAGCTTGACGCTGACTGGGAGGGCATTAGTGAGGATGACAAACAAGAATCTGAAAGCAACGCAGAAGACCGATGTGGTGACAGTGTTTACGGTTGGTTTCTTAGGTTTTTGCAGTTATCCTTCTTTCCATTTATTTTATTAAATGTATTGTCCTTTTTCCCAGGTCAGTCTGAGTGCAGCTCTCCCCCCACACTACAGCAACATGACCTGGAAATGGATCAGGTGGACAGCGCGCACGAAACACTCATATGGGAAACAGCAGAGAGCAAGGCACAAAATGACCCAGCAGAAATAAAAAATCCCCCAACTTTAGCGTGCAACCAATCTAAGAACACTTTGTGTACGCCTGAGGTGGTAACAGGAGACACTGTGACTGTGTGCTCCGCAGCTGAAGAGGAGGTGGTGGCTGTGGAGCAGGTGTCAGAGTGTCCCAGATTCCAGAACAACAACTTACAGAGGAGAAACACCACCTCTGTCATCGTGAGCACCCATGGGAGGCAAACAGAAGACCCAGGTGCTGCACAGATGAAGGAGGATGAAGTGACAAGTGACAATCGGCATAATACATCATCAACACAGCATTCCATTAATCCAACCACACCAAACCCCAAGAAGGTGATAGTTACTGAGGTGACCATCAACTCCATTACAGTCATCTTTAAGGAAGCTACAGTGGCGGAGGGCTTCTTTAAGGACTGCTGAATTGGTATTCAGATTGACTATACTAGACTTGTCACTCATTTTTACATAGAAGTATCCGTAACGTGAAATGACACCAGATGTTTACACATTTGCCTGTAAGTAGGCCTGATGGTTTTTTCATTGTGGCATTTTAATTATACATAGACGTGAATGTCTAACTCTTTGTAGACCTCAACTGCTGTGTGAATGAATTTCAGTCACTGGGTTTAAAAGCAGTTAACAACAAACTAATACTACTTCCATGCAGCTGTACTTTTAGCTCTGGTCTGAGAACTTGGAGTTAGTTTGAGAAACTCCTTTTTGTTACCAATACTTGTTTTTCCTTTTGTAAATATGACTGTGCGCATGCCCCAGCAATCTGTGTCTCATCTTCTGCTTCAGTGAGTTTATTTCTGTCACAAAAAGAAATAAAACAAAGGAAATAATGAATGCTTAAGATGAGGCTTTGCATATTAGGAGGGTAGATGTACTAAGAGAGCAGGTGTTTGCTGCCTGCCTGAAATAAATCTAGATGTTACATTGTTCTATTTTTGTAATATCAGTCGAGCTCACTCTATCCTTTTAGCATTTTAAAACACTGTTGATGCCGTCCATGGCTATGTACAAAAAAGCTGACTGTATATACATGTATGTTACTCAGTAGAGGTATTATTTATTGCATGTCTTGTTGAAAGCTAAATGTCACATTTTCTGTACATGATGTCTTTCCCTCGTAATGAAATGTTTTCTTATGATGAATGAAGAAATATTTTTTATTTTCACTGCATTTTCAAATAAATATTTAGTAAAATGTTTTTGGTTAGCAAACATGATTGTTTATATCTGAGACACTGTTGGTCAGGACATGGTTTAATTCTGACCATATTTGTGATCACAAACTTTCAAACAGTCTAGAGATACTGGAGACAATGCAGGTGAAGTATCATGTCCAAGGAAAGCCAGTATGCACTGGCTGGACTCTGAACTTTTCCACTGAGCCACCGGCAATCAAGATATAACATGTTTTTTTTTTTTAAACAATGAGAACTCAAAAGATGTTTTTAAGCAGTATCATATAATGACCACTAGAGGGCCACCAATGACTTCAACATGGGAACGCAAAGGGGTCTGTTTAGAAGTATGTTGATTGCAATGCTTTAAAATATAACCACTGATTCCACCATATCTGCATCCATCAGGTAAGCCCTTTGTAAAAATGACCCATTCAAACCTACTGACATAGTTTTGCAGCGCACTTACCATCATCTTTCAAATTTTTGTCAGAACACACAAGTATTGTACATTTTACTTTTATTATAAAAACATTACTTAAATCCACAGTTTACTTTTTACAGTAAAAAAATTAAAAGTTAAATTAAACTCATAGCAGACGCAAATGAGGTGGGGATAGAGGAGGATGAGGGGCTGGAGGGAGGTTCAGAGTCCAAAAGGAAGCAGCAAGTATCAAGGCAGAAAGTGAGTTCTTCACCAACACCTCATCTTTCCCCTCAGTTCTGTGCAACACAGTTAATTTGGATCAAACTCTGCAGTTTACTGGAAACAGCAGAATAGTTTAAAACACTAAAAGATTCTAATCCACATCCCAGCCCATGTTCTGAAAACGGTACAGGCACACAGGTTTGCATCCCCCCTCCCCAGGGCTCCATTGCTCCACGTTAAGTGTCCATAAGGAAAGAGTGCACACATTCGGGGGAGAGGGCTCTGCATGTAGGCATGACAGAAAACTTGGCATCCTGATAGATCTGAGAATTCACAGCAGACCAACTGCTGCAGTAAAACACTGACAGGTAATTTATTCTCAACTCATCTAAATATATCTTAAGTGTAAAGAAATATCCACTAACCCCCACCTCAGCAACAGTAACAAAAATATATTTCTATACAAAGTGTAGCAGTCGCAAGGTACATTAACACTTGTGACACCAAATAAAAAAAAAAATAATAAAATAAATAAAGCTAACAAAAACAAGTTTAAAAAGATATGCATCATGTTTCAAATTACATTGATAATCTCACCTCACTCTGTCAAATAAAAACAGACCAGGAGAAAAAAATAAAGGTTATTTGCAATAAATCAATACTTAAATTCTTGTCCAAGTTTAATATCTTAAAAATACTTGCTTAAAAAGTCAAGTAATCATTAACTACCCGCTCCCCAAAAATAACTCCTTTTGTAATCTGTAGATGTGCAGGTGGAGGGTGCTACACAAACCACTGTCCACTTTGTTCATAATATATAACAAAAATATATTAACAATAACTTACGTTTCATTTATTTTAACCTACTTAAAGACTGGTTTCTTTATTGTTCATCTCCCATAGGAAGTTCTGATCAATGCATCTTTATTGAAAACATCTTAAATAACATTTAATAGTATAAAAAGGCTAAGTTAAACAATAACACTGTCCCGGTGAGTGCAGTTTTGTGCGCAGAGCTCCTAGTTCAGTAGAGTTCCTACATGATGTCTAAAGGGTTATGGTTCATGTTCTGTCCCAGAGGGTCCTGACCAGCGGCCCCTGTCCCATGAAGACCAGCCATGCTATTCAACTGGGACATCATGGCGTTCTGGTCTATGCCAAACTGATCCATGGAGTTCTGCGGATGCTGGTTTGCCTGCTGCTGTGGAGGGGGGCCCATCCCAGGGTGATGGTTCAGGTGGGAGGGGTGTGGAGACCCCGTTTGTACCTGAGGTGAGATGTGATGAGGAGAGGGTTGGGGCTGCAGGCGCGGGGATGGGCTTGAGTGCGGGGGCTGTGACTGAGGTCTCGGAGAGGGCTGAGGGGAGCGGACTTGGTTTGCCAGAGATGTGGGCAGTGCCTGTCCCTGCAAATGGGGATGTGGAGATGGCTGCTGGGGGCTCATAGGGCCACTGTGCGGGGCTGGGGACCCTCCAGGGCCAAGGGTCTGCTGCTGTTGGAGAAGTCTCTGGTGAAGGGCCTGCTGGAGCAGTGCCTGAGATGGTGGTAGGCCACTCTGAGGAGGCTGTGGCTGCTGTGGGACACCCATTGGGACACCCATTGGCCCCCCACCTGGCCCCCCACCTGGCCCCCCATCACCCATGCCACTCTGCTGTTGCATCTGCAGCTGGTGCTGTAGCCTGTGCTGTAGGGCTGCTGTTGCCTGCTGCTGAGAAGGGTTTGGGTATGTCTGACCAGAGGGTCCAGTGGACTGCTGCATGCTCACTTGGTTCTGCCCCATGTGAGACTGCATCCCCGGTTGGTTCATGTAGCCCTGTGGCTGTGGAGGCTGATGAAACTGACTGTGGTTCATTCCCATCTGTTGTTGATTATGCTGCTGCTGCTGCTGTTGTTGCTGTTGCTGTTGCTGCTGCTGTTGCTGCTGCTGCTGCTGTTGCTGCTGCTGCTGTTGCTGCTGCTGCTGTTGCTGCTGCTGCTGTTGCTGCTGCTGCTGTTGTAACTGTCGCCTCATGAGCATCTCTCTGAATTGGGGATTGTTGAGGTTGGCGATCTGTGGACCCGGACCCGGAATTCCCTTTGCTCCCACCGGCTGCGGTTGCAAGTTGCTGAGCATTGGTCTTGGTTGATGCATCTGTTGCTGTTGTTGCTGGAGCTGTGCCACGGCAGCCATGTTCTGACCTCCTCCCATGTGCATGCCTGGCTGACTTCCACTTGCAGCATTCATGTTCAGCTGGGAGCCACCTCCTGTTATACTGTTTCCAACTGGCCCCCCTGGTTGGTTTGGTAGTCCTGGAAGGCCTCCTGGCCCACCTTTGTATTTGGATGCCCTTTGCTTGATAAAGGCAGCCATGAGCTGAGGGTTGGATCGAAGAATGTTGAGAACCTGCTGCTGCTGGAGAGGAGAGCTTGGAGAGCGCAGTGTGCGGAGCAGGTCCTGCAGAGCACCCTGTGGAATGTTTCCTCCAGCAGCTCCTGGGATGGCCCCTCCAGTGCCTTGCTGCTGTGGGGCCATGTTCATGAGAGGCTGCTGCATTGGTTGTTGCGGCATTGGTTGCTGCGGCATTGGTTGCTGCGGCATTGGTTGCTGCGGCATTGGTTGCTGCGGCATTGGTTGCTGCGGCATTGGTTGCTGCGGCATTGGCTGCTGCTGTGACATTTGTTGCTGCTGCGGCATTGGCTGCTGCTGCTGCATTTGCTGCTGCTGCTGCATTTGCTGCTGCTGCTGCATTTGCTGCTGCTGCTGCATTTGCTGCTGCATTTGCTGCTGCTGCATTTGCTGCTGCTGCTGCTGCATTGGGGCCTGCTGCATTGGGGCCTGCTGCACAGCCATCATGCTAGGATGACCCATCTGATTCATCATCGGCCTTTGGGGAGCCATACCTTGTCCTGCCCACACCTGCTGCTGGGAGGGGTTTTGGAGTGGAGCAGTCATTCTTTGTTGTTGTAGCTGAGTGGGCATATTACCCTGCTGAAAGTGCTGCTGCATTTGACCTCCCACCATCCCCGCTTGGGCCCGCTGTGGATCCATGTGTGCGCGGGCTGCAACTGCTGCCGGGTTTTGAGGGGGTGCGCCCATCCCAGGAACAGAGGCATTTCCCATGTTCATTTGCTGGTTTTGTGCCTGTTGATGGTGTCCAGGTGAGGGCATCATGCTGGTGGCCGCTTGTGCCTGTCTCTGTAGTGCCATTTTTCTTTGAGCATCTGCTACTTGCTGGATCTTCATAGCGATCTCTACTGCAGCTGGTGGTGGTCCTGAAGAGGGCTGATTCTGTGGCTGACCAATACTACCTGTCACAGCTCCCACTTGCTGCTTTTGTTGGGGTGGTGTAGCAGTACCAAGGCCAGGTTTGCCCTGGGACTGGTGCATGGGGGATGAGCCTGGAGGTCTGCCAGCATAAGTGTTGAGTTGCTGCTGGGGCGAGTTCACAGCCCCATTCTGATGCTGAGGGGAGTTGATGATGCCCCCAGACCCACCACTCATCTGAGGGAACTGATGTTGCACATGGTGCTGCTGTGGTGTGATGTTGCCCTGAGGGGCCAGTCCCCCAGGCTGTTGCACTCCAGGTGCTGAGCCCACACCCTGCTGCATGTGGTGTGTGGGCGTCTGAGGAGTAGGAGGCTGAGTGCCGCCAGATGTGGGAGTGCTGGGTGCTGTGCTATTGTTTCCTGGTGATGGGAGACCTAAAGGGGCACCAGGTGGTCCTCCTGTGGGCTGTCCCACTCGCTGCATGCTGGCCATCCGTCTTCTGAGCATCTGTGCCTGCTGCAGTCTGTGCTGCAACTGTTGCTGCCGGAGCTTTTGTTTGATGTTTAAGCAAAATGGGACTGGACATTTGTTCTCTTGGCAATGTTTGGCATGGTAGCAGCAAAGAGCAATGAGCTGCTTGCATATAGGACAACCCCCGTTGGTTTTTCGCTTGCATCCCTTTGTGTGCTGAACTACACGCTTCATCTTCTGACAGGACGGCAGAGAACAATTAGCATTTCGACACTGGCAGGCATGGACTAGAGACTGGATGCAGCGCTGGATGCTGAGTCTTCGGGAGTCTCCAGGGTTTTGGGTGGTGGCAGCTGCCTGGTTGTTACTGTCATCATCTAGGCCAAGCCCCAATTTGTCCATCTTGTGCTCATGGCCTTTAGTGTGGTAGCAGCTGATGCACAGGTCATAGTCCTAAGAGAACACAAAAGTGATTTAAACAGTTGTGGCTTGATGAAAGAAAAATCTAGCAAATAAGAGTAAAATGGATTGGCATCTCTGACCTCACAGACAGTGCAGTGGAATCGAGTCTCCACGTGGTGTTTGCATTCATTGCAGGTGTAGACAAAGCGGTCCTGACTCTGGTTGTGCAGCTCCACCAGCATACACATAGAGCTCCACTTGGATCGTCGAAGAGAGCTAAACTCCAGGTGTTTGTCCCTGGCCAGTGTGAGAAAAGCATCCCGCCCATCCATCAAGTCACATGCCATCAGGGGGTCTGGGTCGGTGATTGGTGGCAAAGAATTGGCAGTGGGTCCAGCAATTAGACGGATGACAAAAAATACCTATAAGAAAAAGTCCATGTTATCCCAGAGACATCCAGAAGTATTCCATAAAAACATGAAAAGAGAGGGTAACCTCAATCACACAATGACACAAAGCAACATATGGAGAAAAATAAATAATATTTTTTGTTTTCTGAGATGA
This sequence comes from Boleophthalmus pectinirostris, assembly GCF_026225935.1. Lineage (NCBI taxonomy): Eukaryota > Metazoa > Chordata > Actinopteri > Gobiiformes > Gobiidae > Boleophthalmus > Boleophthalmus pectinirostris. Next base: position 23,590,520 of record NW_026571115.1, on the reverse strand, counting down.
TAAAATGTTTAATTCATTGTCATCCTAATGTTGTCAAGATAATTTATAACAAATTTCACCATTTTGTCAAAGTATGTGCACATGTGACCTCCTAATATCTGGCTTTGGAACCTCTAGGATTTTAGGGTCTTGGATAGTTAATGCAGCTTAAAAATAAGTACTCAAATAATAATTAAAAAAGGAAACATCTTTTGGAGAAGTGCACAGTGGCTAACAGTTTAAAACAGATATGTAACAAATTCTAACAACATTATATCATAGGAAGGACTTGTTGCAGTTATATGCTCCTTTATAGATTAAAATTAGTTGAACAGAGTGGTACCTCTTTGTGCTTCTCCATAGTGGCATACAGTTTCTGGGAGAGGTCATTGGAAACACTGGGCATTCCTGCTTTCTTCTTGTTTGCTCTGCTCAGGCTGCTTTTGTTCTTGCTCGTCTTTTTATTGTTTTTCTTTTTGGCATTCTTACTGTCACCAGTTGCAGCCTGAAAATGTGAGATATTAACAGGTTAAGATTTCCTCATTTCAAAATTAACAAGCTTTAATCTATTGTTGATTTCATCTTACATCTGTAGTCTCATTAGAGGTACTATTCTCTTCCCTTTTTCGCTCTTCCTCCTCTTGTTCCAGCTCTTTGATACTTTCCTCAAGAACATTGGGCCAGAAATCCCCTTCAAAGTATGGCAGTTCTTTAGCACTAGTCAGTCGGTCTTCTGTCGCCTGCTTGAAAATATCCTAGAGGATACAAAAGCAGAACCTCAAGTATGCAAGTATAACAATGAAATCTATGCAGTTTTAATTTCAGAAAACTATGTGCAAGATGTGCTCCCTTTACAATACATAAATGAGATCACATCAAACAGAAAGCCATTAATTACATCTCACCTTGTAATCGTGGACAATGCGTTCTGCAACAGCCTTGTCCAGCATCTTCTTGTACCATTCCTGAAGACGTTTTGGCTTAGGGATCTTTTGGTCAGCCGGATGACAGTGAAAAATGTAATCATCACCTTCACTGGGAGGACAAGCCCAAATATGCCCCGTTGTATACCTAACATTCATCAAGGACAAAGAGTGAAACATGGACATTTACTATGAACCTCAGTTATGCACAGTGGCATTCTCTTACCCCATTCTCTTGACATACTCCAGGTAGCCTATAAGAATCTCGTAGTATACAGCAGTCCTGAGGTGACGAGGTTTAAAGAAGTGCACACTGTCCAGATATGAGATGTAAACCCTTCTTTGATTTGGAGGGGGGCAGTCTGATCCATACTCCTGGACATGCATGCCAAAAAAGCACACCTCTGCTCCATCAATCTCCTCGAAGGCAAACAGAGCTTTTGTTCTGTAGGGGAAGGACTCTGCCATCTCTCCACTATCAACAAACCTTTAGAGAAAACAAACCAGGCTCAAAATGTTAATAACAAAATATAACAAATGTATAGGAATTACAAATAATGACAAAGATTGCTCATACCTGGACTTCATGCCAGGTTTGACCTCCACCATCTTGTCAGAGACATGCACCACTCGAATGGTGACCTCTCCGGATTCAGGGTGATTCTGTCTTTTGAGGTAGTCGTTCACTTTTGTCTCCAAAAAATTCCCCAATTTAGTCTGAGGAAGTCCTATGAAAGGAAGAGAGCTTTCAATGGGAGATACAATGAAAAAAATGATCCTCTAATATTTACAAGACTTACTTTTGGCTGCATATTTGTTTTCTTTCCTTGTCTTATTAACCTTTTTAAGGCACTCATCACAAACAAAACTGTTGGAGAAAAAAAAAAACAAGACCTACATCAACATTGTTATGTCAACAGGTCATCCTCAAGATATGCTAAATTGTTTCTATTGAAATGTTACTGTAACTGCACTCAGCAGTACACATTTGAGTCAAATGGACTCACCCTGTTGGCCAAATGGTTTCATTGTGCAAGACACAGATCTGGTGCATTTTTCGTCCACAATCCATACATTCTACAAACCTGGATGAGGAATATTTACAAAAGTGATTCAAAAAGTGTAATGTCTACACAGGAAAAAAATTGCAATTTAACAAATCTATTACAGAAGTAGTTTTTAAAAATAACTTACAACTCTGGGTCAAGGGTGTCATTCTTTTTGCGTTGAAACTGGTCTTTGTTTATAGACCTACAAAAAGAATTAGATGAATTCAGCAACTTAATACAGACACATTACACCTTCTGAGCAAACTTTAATAATATTTTTGAAGAAAAAATAATGGTAACATGGTAATTGTAAAGGATCTACTACCAATAGAGTTGTGTGTATTGGTGGTGTGGGCTAGTACTTACGTCTGTGGCTGAGAGGGATCGTCCCCCAGGGAAACACTTTCACCCTGGATTTCGTTGAAACACTTCTCACAGAAGTGGTACCTGTCAGCAAGAAGCCCATATTTTGGTGAGCTACACCGTTGTCATCAGCACAGCCAATCACAAAGAGGGCGTGGAGAAGCAGTTGCCAATCAGGGCAGGGCAGGCCGGGGGAGCGGGCACAGAAGTGGAGACAGAGGGCAAGGAAGGTCGTCGCCAGGAGGCAGCAGCAGCCAGTCATGATGCAGATTTTTTTTTGTGGGCAGGTGTTTTGATTTTATGCATAAATTTTCGGAGCGGATGATTGGTCACACCAAAGCAGGCCAATGCAGACATCACAAGCGTTAAAAAAGGAGGGAGAGAAGGGAGGGGAAGGGTCAAAATGAGAATACATAAAAAGCGTGAAATAAATTGTTACAGATTTGATCAAGACAATGAAGGCAAGTGAGAATGAAGGGACATAATGTACACAACAACCAACAGGGACAGAGAGCCAAGGCATGGCAAGGCAATATTAGCGTCATAGACATTCAGTGGTAAACAATACAACATTACAGGAACACACAAGACTAAAGAGCTGTGGAAGAAGGAGCTGATAATATTCTCAGGATATGAAAAGGTAAATGAGGATTAATAACCACAACACTAAAGCAGCAAAGACCCATCATCCTTTTTCATAATTTATAAAAGAAGATAATGCCCAAATTCATCTGGGACTGGATTTGCTAAAGGTTGTGCTGTACAGATTAATTTAAGGTCATAGACAGTTCAGTGACTGCATGTTCTCAAATTAAAGTGGGTGAACTTTGATAGTAGGTGTAAAGTCTTCTTTCCAATATCGACAGTCCTTACCTGTTCTGGTAGCTAAAGTAAGCAGCACGTTGAATGGTGCATAATTGCTTTCCATAGCAGCATAGTGTTTGGGGAGAAAACTCAAACTGCAACAATAAATACAAATGCCTTGTTAGTATATGCAAAATACGGTCAAGCTTTGTCATAAAAAATATTTAAAACTTGTCAAAATGGAAAAAGGTACTATTTTTGTCTACAGCCACTTAAAATGTACTACTTCATGGTTCAAGTCAATGGGATTTTAGCAATACTGCCAAACCAAAACCATGCTAAATGTGACAAATGAAATCATTATTCAAAAACTACCCTATATATGAATTCTTCTGTTATCAAAAACAGAAGGATTTCCAGTTCTACAAACAAAAGGGTTCATCATTACCTTCCTCCCACAACAGTATCCAAGACCCTGCATGACAGGATCTATCTCCATCTCAAACACTTCGGCGAGCTTGGAGCAGTACTTGTAAACACGGGATGTCTTGCGGTTATAAAGCCAAGCGTTATTGAACATCAGCCAGATATCCTCCACATATTGCCACGGCTCTTGGTATTGTCCTGTATCCAGTTTCCGCTTGATAGTTGACAAGTCCATAGGGTTCTTCACTATGTCAAAGTAGTCCTTTTGCGAAAGGGTCCCAAGGCAAATGGTCAATGGGAAAAAAAGGTAAGGTCGTCATCGTGAAGGAGTCGCAGGCAACCGGGCAGGACCAGAGGGAGAGAAGAGGGTGCAGGGAGGACAATGATGTTGAGCACTGCAGAAAAGAGGTTCACGTGCAAACAGAAAGACATGACAACTTCTGCCCTTCAGCTCTGTGTTTTGCACCCAACATGTAAAGCAAATTACACATTCATAGAATGTAATGATGCCTGATCTTGGCAATCACAGAATTATGGTTTGTGTGGTTGATAATGAATGCTTGAATTGGACATGAAGCTCTGAAAGGCTGTAAGAGCTGTTCAGAGACAATGAGGGTGCAAAACTAAGAAAAACGGGGCAATGGCAACAAGCAAACCAAAGTGAATTGGTAAGCAGTCATCATCAATATAGCAGCTCTAAGCTAACCATGGTGAGGTGGGGAAATGTACCATACATTTAATTAATTAATTTGATGTGATGAGCAGTAATGTACCCAAACATTTGCTTTATAAAAAGAAAATATTTCATGTGCCAAAATACTAATTTTTCCATCCACAGTCTCTGGACGGATTAATGTTAAAATACATTTAATGTAGGGTGACCAAACGTCTGTTTTTCCCCGGTCTGTTTTTTGCATCCTGTCCTGGGCTCCGGGTTTTTTTTTGTTTTTTTTTAAAGTGATGGAAATGTCTTGGTTTTCATTACCGTTCATTGGTTCCATTAAACTGAGCGGCTCTCATAGCTTTCTGTGCACTCAGAAGGACAGTCGGTCAGCCTGCAACATGCCGAAGCGCAAATGTGCATTTAACAATGACTTATACAAGAAGTTCTCCTCTTTCCGTTCCGGTCGGGACACGTGAGAGGCCAAGTGCACAGGTTGAGAGGTGAGAGTAGCTCAATGTCGAGGCCCCACCCCCCACCCCCGGTAAGGTGTCCAGGTTTTCACAAACGGAAATATGGTCACCCTAATTTAATGGGTAAAAAAAGGCCTGTTTCCATGTCACCAGAGCAACAGGGATTACAACAATTTGTTGCATTTAACTATACATAACCAATAAGGTTTTAGAATGTGAAATAAAAAGGGTTTAGTATTTGTTGAATATTGCCCCACCTCAACACACAGCCATTTAAGCAAACACACTAGTACTAGCACTACTAATACCAAGACGGGAGAGAACGCAATAGAGCACTAACAAAATGCAAATATAGTAATAATGGAAACTAAGCAAGATGAAGTGAAAAATAAAAGCAAGACTGGTGAACATAGGACTAGCAATATGCAAAGTACAGATACCATATCAGCAAATATAAATATAGTTATTTTAAGATGATTAAATGTTCAAGGTCATTGCTTTAATTTTCCAAGCTGGCATTAAGCTTAAGAAATGACAACAATGATTGCATTTCTTAGCTTAGAACATGCAGTAAATTAATAATGCAGCACTGACAACAGACATAAACAAATGTTTAACTATATTTATGAATAAATTATAGTATTAAAGAATAAAAATAAAGCTCTAATTTTACATAAATTGAAGCAAAATGGCAGCCAGTGCAATCCCTTACCAGGTTAGTTTTGTTACTAGTTCGAATACGTACGGGTATTCCCAGTAACTGGGGGTCCACCGGCTGACGAAAGGGTAGGGACTCAGGGTCCTGCCGGTACAGAGCCTCAAGAGTGGGCATCAGAGCCTGACGCAACTCTTCTGGCTTAAAAACTGCCAAGATAAAACACAGGTTTAACACAAGATTAGACTATTTTGTAGATATCCTTATTTCTTGATGGTGAAACTGCAAAAGATGAACTCTTAACTTTAGGGGCAATGTAACAGATTCAATATTCACAAGGCCGAGTGACTCCAAGCTCAGCATTTCTAACCACAAAAATTTCCCAAGTGCCAGGACTTCACAAAAACCTATTTAATCATTGCAAGTTTCCCCAAAAATTAAGACTTACCTTTCTTTTTGCTTTGCGCACTGGCTGGAGAGCTACTGTTAGCCATTGACCCTGAACATTCCTCTTCCTGTTTTGGCTCCTTCTTAATCTCTGGCTTCTTGTCCTCACTTTCGGCTCCCGTAGAAGACACAGATGAAGTTGTTTCCATTGACTCATCTTTACATTCATCTCCAGATGTCTTCTCTGTCTTTATCTACAAGACAGAGGCATGTTTATAAACAGATAAAAGAAAAAAACACAACCAAATATTAAGTTAACTACACCAACTATATCGCTTTTCATGAACATTATACATGATTTTCTGTATTTAACAACATAATAATGGTGGTTTAATGCTCTGCTGTGTGAACAGCAGATCTCCTTGATCTCCTATTCCAGTATTCTGGCACTAAAAAACTAAAAAGATTTGAGTTTTTTATTATTCAAAACAATCACAATATCATCCAGAGATACAGAAGGTTTGATAAACTCATCACTAAATTGTGTTTAAAAGGATTAAAAAGACCCCATTAGGTCTATAAAAAGACCTTTAATAAATAATTCTTACATCTGGTTTGTCTTCCGTCTTCAAATCAGGCTGTCCTTTGTCCGTGTCCATTTTGTCCTCATCTTCAGTTTCTGCCTCTTCCTTGTCTGGATCTTCCTTTTTGGAAACTTCCAATTTAGCATCTTCATGGTTGGGGCCTTGGTCATCTGTGGTAGGAGGCTGAGAGAATGATTCGGTGTTGATGCCATCTAAAGCGGTTGAGGATTCTTGATCTTCTGTGGTCTGCGCAGCCTTAGGTGAAAGCTTCAGGGAATAAGAACAATGTCGGTACGCTTTAAAAAGTAACTTTTTTTTTTGGCAAACATACTTACAGGGGTTTTTGGTGGTTGCAAAGAGACTAGAGCATTCTCTGTTGGCGCTGCAGCCGTCAGACTGTCCTGGAGGCTGGGTGTTGGAGGAGCCATACCTCCCAGTAGCTGTGGCTGAGAGGTTTTGTCAGCATTCAATCCTTGTTCTGATGTAGACTGTAAAACTTGCTGCAGCTGCTGTGTTTGAGGCATCTGAGGTGTGTGAGGGGAGTGAGGCGTAGGTGTCTGAGAACCAGGCAACATCGGGGGAGTTTGGTGAGGCTGAGGCGTTAGGCTTTGTGCTGGTGAGGGCGAGTTGGTGGACATGGCTGCACAGTGAGGGTTGGCGTTGGCCTGGTTTGGAGTAGACAATGGAGGGAGGTTGGGGTGAGGCACAGCGTTGTTAACACCAGCAGACGCTAAGGGGCAAGGGGGAGTAGGTTGTGCTACAGGGCTGCTGGCAGGGAGTGAAGGTGTTGTTGACATTTGGCTTTGCTGAAATAAAACATAAGAAAATGGAAAAATTTAAACAAAAACTGAACACGATTGTACTCACTACATCCAATTATTGTTACCATTGACATTTGCACCCCAGACTGGCTCAATCCAGCAGAACCAAGGCCTGGACTTGATCCAGGGAACTGAGGTGAAGAGAGGTACTGGTTTTGTAACTGTGTGGTATTGGGCTGACCCATTCTGATTTGTGGCATGCTCATCTGTAAAATTCAATATTCATTCATTAGTAATGGATGTAAAGAATTGTGTATCAAGGATTATTGTGTGTGTGTGCATTTGTACCTGGTTCATTGGTGGCGTATGAGAAAGGGGAGGTGTAGACCTTTGACCCATTGTTTGCATCCCCATTTGACTGAATTGGTTCATTGCTAGAGAGAAATAGGGTTCTTTTAAAAAAGAAAAATACACTTATGCGTCCACATAAACCTGTACATGATATAAATTAATTACGTACCTGCTGGGTTTTGCATTCTATTTATAATCTGATTGGGTCCAGGTGGTCTGACCATAGAGTGATCGGCATGAGGACCATCTGAGGGAAAAGAGATATAAATAAACTTGTGTTTATAAAGGAAGATGAAGAAAAGTAATGTTTCCTTACTGGGAGATTGTCCCTGAGCCACAGGTGGATGGCCCATGTTTGGTGGACCCTGTGGCATCCCTGGTTGACCAGGCATCATGCCCTGTTTCTGAAGTCGTGTCCGTCTCTTTTCTTCAAGTTCCTTTTGAATCTTATAAATCTTCTCTGCCAGAAGGTGATAGTACTCAGCCTGAGTTCATGGAAAAACATGATTTTAACTCAAGGTACATAGCTGAATTACATGTTCACATGTTTTTTTATGTGTGTGTGAAAAAAGACATCAAATATATGACATAAGATATATGGAATTTAAATAAGTTAAAAAGACGTTTTTCTTTTCTAGATAATTCCATATGTCTTGCTTCATATGTTTGAGGTCTTCCGTAAGTATATAAAATGTAGAAAGAAGTAAAAGTAAGAAAAAAAAAATTCACTGAATGAGACACTTGTAGACCTTACCCTTGTGTTTGCAGATTCATACATATCACCCTCAACTTTACGAGCATAGGCCACTAAATTTTCCATTCTGCGGTCCTTCAATGCAGCCGGGTCAGGGGTTGGGAAGATAGCTTGCACACTGCTCCCAAAACAATGGACAAAGCAGAAGTTAGACAACACTCCCAACAACATTTTTTAGAAGACATAGACTTACAGCTTATGAACAAGATGATTGCGTAGATCTTGGGTGATGTCTTCATGCCAAGGCTTGGTTATACTGGTTGAAGATGGGTTAGCTGCTGTTGGCATGGAACCCAGGTTTCCCACACCATCATTCATTAAACTAAAAGAAATCCTTTTTTAGTCTTTACATTTATTTTACTGCGATAAATGAAAGTAAAACTGTAGTCCTACCTTTGTGCAATCAGACTATTTTGCAACATGTTTGGTAAGACACTGGCCTGTTGTATTGGATTCGATTGCTGTAGCCCCATACCCCCATTCATTCCAGGAGAGTTTCCTCCTGAAACATAAAACCTATGTTTGAGATCTAAAATTCAATAGGGTAAATTGTCAACATCATTTGAACTTCTGCTTAACTCACCCATTGAATTCAGAGGTCTTATGCCAGGCTGGCTCTGTGGCCCCTGGTTTGGCATGTTGGCTTGTGGTATCTGTTGTGGCATCTGATTGCCCTGGTACGGGAGACCAAGGGCAGCATAAGCTCGCTCAATGGAACTGGGGTCTATTTGGCTAGTAGGATTGATGTTTGGAGAGCTGGCCTGTCCAGCTTGGACACCTGGACCTAAGGAGTTCACCAAACTCACCCCAGCACTGTTAAGGGCAGCTGTAAAGATTTTTAAATATAAACAGATAAAAATGGGTAAGACATCATCTTTTACTGTTTATATCAAGATTGCTTGTGAATATGCCAAATACTCACACTGCTGACTCCGTTTATCACCAGCATTTTTCAGTGGAAGGCACACAGGACAGTCATGGCGAGTGCAATTCTTCCAGTGAGAGATAATTTGTCTGGACGAGGCACAGTGGGCCACTGGCAGAAGAAAGCACATGGAAAGATGTACTTTTAATGCATTATCATATGACAGATTTTTATGTCTTTCTGATTATTACTTGGTTATTTAATAATTTTACATCAGTTAAGTGGCAGTTTGTCGAAACAAGTAAAAAAAATAAAAATAAATACAAAAAGCAGCGCAAAGTTAAAAAACAAAATACCTCTACCTAATGTCATCAACACAGAAAATTCCATCCAAATCGCTGAGACAAATTATGTTCAAGCAAGGCATTTTGCTGGCAGTTTAAACCTTTATTTGACAAAATAAAAATGTTGTTGCTTATTTTATTAGTCTAATCATAATGATCGTATCTGCTGCTTGTATCCAACCAGGAAGTCAAATTAATAAATGTCACCTAAAAAAAACAAAAACAAAACAAAACACTAAGCAAGATTTTTAGTAAGGTCCTAAATATAATATGTTTTAGTAAAGTCTCAGTGCACACCAGGACATTTTGATGCACAGCAAAACTGCTGGAACCTCGATTGGGATTTGTTGAATCGTGATGTGGCGGCGCATCTGAAAACACATGTATTTTGCACTTCTGTGGTGAGGAGAGGCACATGAGCTACAGCAGAGGAAGGGAAAGCCCCAGTGTTTAGCACAGCAGAACACTGGCTCCTCTTCCACTTCTCTCCATAGGAAAACAATCACTAAACTCACTAATCTCCTCTGCTCTCACAGCCTTTCGCTGTGTCTCTAATTTTATAAGTAATCTGCAGATAAAACACAAATTTATGTGTTGTGTTAAAGCCTTTTTAAAGCCATGACACGTGGTTGTCACTGTGTTTTGACATGTGACTGTCATTGTGTGTTGACGCGTGGCTTGAATGATGTACGGCAGCGCGTGCGCTCTGGACAATATTAGCTTTAACCGGTCAAATGAATCTCATCTCATCTCTCCTCCATCTCAATGCAAAAATTGCCAACAAATGCAGCAATTTGATTGGCTGATGTATGTTAAAAGCAAAAACCCTTTCCACCAATATGACCTTAGTAACTAAAGATTGATATTACAGTATTCTTAAGCTTCACACATAACATCAAATCTAATACTTACCTTGGCAAGATTTGCCCGCCTGGCAATGGGTCATGTGGTTCAACACATTCTTCATGGTGCGACAGTGGGGTAAGTTACAATGCCGTACTTCTCCATTGGCTTGTTCCCTTCTCTGGCACTTGTGTGCATGAAGTAAAAGGACCAGTTGCTGTTGTATTAGCTTTCGCTTCTCAGGGTCTGCTGTGGGGGCTCCAACACCAGGGCCTGAACCTCCTGCACCAAGACCAACCTGTAGGGCTCCAGTCACTCCTGGCCCAAGAGGCACACCTCCAACTGTGGCGGACTGCTGATGGGAAACCTGCAACCAGCAAAAGCAAGATCATCAGCTTGTTTCAAATCAATGCCTCTAGAAGTAATGGTTCATAAAACAAAAACATGCATGAATGCATTTAATAAATACATTTTCTGTTTTACACAAATACAGCAAAATTACACATAAAACACATGAAAGGCATTCCTATGCATTGCTGTTATTTAAAGATCTAGAAATAAAAAATATACACCTCAACACAATCACAATACTCCATAAAATGTGAAATGTCCTTTCTTCATACGTATGCCTCCATGATTTTGAGACTAATAATAATTTGTGCAGTTGACTAGTAATTGGCCATCTCTTTTGTTTAGTCAAAATAAAAAGTTCTTCTGCAGAAACAATATTATTATAAAAGATTGATTACAAGGTATTTTTAAATACAAATCTCAAAACATATGTTTTCTGGTCCGAAAATAGCATGTGTTAAGAGACTTTATTTAATTAGTCATAATTATTTAAATTCAGCATTGCAACTCAAGTGCAGCATTAAATAGAAATTACAGTTCTCATCAATAAAACTGATAAATTTCACAATATAGCCTCAAGTGCATTAGACTGATAATTAGCACTTCTGAATACAGCAGCTGTTCTGTGTAATCTAGCCAAAATACTGTCCATATGCAAAGACAATACGAACAACAGAAAGAAGGTAAACTGTTAAATCCTACCATCCCAGGCATGCCTGCTCCTACCGGCTTTTTGTCGATGCACTGTGCAGGCATACTGTTGGGCAGTCCTGCCTTGGCCTGAAGCTGTGAACTCAGTCCTCCCCCAGCCAGCCCTTGGCCCGCTGACTGGTCATACGGCCCACTATAGGGGGCAGAATTGGTCATCATATTCATCTGTGCAGTGGATAATGAAAAAAATTGATTACACATTACAATTAAATAAATACAAGAAAAAAACACAATTTTATAATTTATCTTAATTTTTTCTGTCAGTTAACATAATAATTAATTATATTACAATGATTTAACACAGAAATTATGCATAGTGCTGAAGTTATTCTACATACCAGGGTTTAGGCTGACATTTTAATACTAAGTTTGCCTAACCCTATTAACATATAGAGCGGGATACAAGACGGCAGAACTATTTACAGAAAAAAAATATATATATCATTTTTCATGAGTGCAGGAAATAATATCTACTTAATTCTTTTGGTATACACACATACACATATACATATATAGACACGTCGATGTTCATGTAACCGTAATTGGAACAATCTACAAAAAAAAAAAAGAAAGAAAGAAAAAATATATCTATTATGGTGAAACTGTAACTGGTTAAAGCCATCAGCCAGCCCTTCACAGAGCATTACAGATGTTGACCAACAGGAGGCTGGGGCAAAGTGTGTTTGAGTATAGAGCTGTTAAAAAAACTGAAGAAAAAAAAAAAAAAGAAAAATAACAATTTGACAATATGACACCAAAGAGATGACAATTCACTTTTTTATCTGCATAAGTCCCTATATACCTTCTAAAACAATAGAAGCCCATAATGTGGAAAAACAATCTTCATAATTGTAATAATTGAGATAGTTATTTAAACATTGAACTTATCCACCATATTCTATACTGATTGTGTGGATGTGACCTTCAGCACTATGAACCCAAGACAAATTTCCCTCTGGGGACAAAAAAAAATTAAACCTTAACCAAAAACCCGATGTTCAAATTATAAATATCAGTATTTATACAATTTTCCTGCTGTTAGACATTTTAAGAATTATTGTGATTGTTAATGAAAACTATTCTGAATGTGATAATCATGCCACAAAATTCTAATAAGTTCAAGTTTGCTGTTCTACTTTCTTCTTGCAGTTCTTTTTTGAACCCAAAAGGATCACTTATCTTGCATGTGCACATCATATCCATGATTAGAAGTGGGAGACATTTATCTGTAATTGGATAATATAGTAATTGTTGTTTTGGAGATATACAAAATTAGAATATTGTTTTATTGTCTATAACTTTTTTAAAGACTACAAAAAGGTTACACAGCCATTTATAAGTAGAAAGGATGCAGTGTATAAGGTGACAATTTATCACTTTTTTTGATGCATTATGGCAGCAAGTCAATTTTTGGCACATTTCCCATACTATTAATTTTATCCCCTTGACCATTTTTTTGCTCCAAAAGATAATCAAAACAGAAGGTACTGCATGTGCAACATTTGTCTGAAATAATGTACAGAAATACAGCACATTAAAGTATTTTCTGATCTTTCTCATAATGCCGTTTCCTCATCACAAACATACCCAGAGTTGTGTTTTGTTTTATTTACACATTTAACACACAAATCCTGCATTTTTAAGGCTGAGTTGTTCTCTCAAACACAAAATGCTCTGTTATGTCACATGGTAATACAGAATGTGCTCCACTGTATTTTTAAACATTATACACCATTATCATAATCATTTAGATAATTTCAGCTTTGGAACTGGAAGTTTTCAGATTCTAGGATGTGTTTATGTCATACACTCAGACTGGGAGCAAGAGACAGTTTTCAATATTGATTACATTATATTGTAATTTTATCTGCCCCTCCTTCTGTATTAAATATCACTGACCTATACAATGCCTATAAAAATAAAAAAAAACAGCAATTGCCAATCTCCACTAAACAAGAATTAAATGGTAGCTGAAAACTACAGCTTCATGACTGACTAATAATAAACATGTGTGGATGAAACAAAACACAACTCCACGTACATTTTTTGTAACACTGTTCTAACATGACTTAAATGCCACAGGAGTAAATTATGCATAATATAGAACCTTTAAAGACATGAAAGACAATCTGTAACAAAGGATACAGATTGCACTCACCTTTTTCAGTGCTTCAGGTTGCTGTTGTCTAATTCCTGGTTGAGACACATTGCCCATTTGTTGTCCCCCTTGCTGCATTTGAAGGGTTTCAGCCAACAGATTACCATTACTACCCATACCAGCAGGGCCCAGATAACTCATCCGTGGTGACCCATTCATCAGATGTCCCCCCACCAATCCTTGTTGCTGCTGTACAGCATGGACCTTTTGTGCTCCCATCATGGTAGGTCTATTATGAGCTCCCATACCACCAGCCACATTAACCTGCTGCATTAGTCCTGGCTGCTGCTGGGCTTGGGATCCTACTGAGGAGACACCAACTCCTCCAATACCCATGGAAGTTCCTGGTCCGATGCTGTTGGGTGCAGCACCACTCTGCTGTGCTGACGCACCAGTGCGCAACAGTTTAGCAGCAGTCTCCTGGCCTGCAGCAAGACCAAGTCCAGTTCCATGTCCCCCAAGGCTATTATGAAGCTGGATGGAGTCTCCGCCATTGGTTATTCCCAGATCTGAGGAGTTGATCAGCTCGTCTGGGAGGTCATGCTCCAGGTCAGAGGGTGAGCCAAAATCTAATTATGAAGGACAAAAACTGGTTTTAAGGAAAATAACTACTTGCAAACATGGTTAAAGAAATAACAGCCTCTTTAATCCTGAACCTCTCTCCTGGGCATAGGTTTGTGGTTTGATGGGATGCCAGACATGAGGAGGAAACGTGGCAAGGTCCAAGTGAAAAGCCACAGAGGAGTATGTAAACATACTACAGCACCAGGTAGGATGTTTGCACTGGATCTGTGGTTGGCGAAGCAGGGGTCCTGAGAAGGTAACTTATCTTGAGATAACCCCATTTTATCTACATTTAAGATATATAAATTATTTGTTTTCAGAAAAAGTTAAATGATACCATTTTGAACAATTTAAAATATTTAATATACGATAATTGTGGGAGAGGTTCTTGCAGCACCTTAATTGTATAAAATCAATATATTAGAACAACTTAGAGATAAAGATATGTGCTTGTCATAGTCTTTAAGTCAAAGGCAAAAGCAATTTGTTGATGTTGGAAGCAGACAATGGACGGTGGACAAGAATGGGCTTTGTCGATGAGAATACTAAAAGATGGACATATGCTTATAAAACAGCAGAACGTGCCTTTTGGAGACGCCACATTGTCCTTTAATTTTCAATGCGATTTCCATCATTTATACTACCACACCGCATCTTCTGCTGAACGAGCCTTTGCGCAACTTTATCCTAGTGTCGAACAATGGCCAATGAAACACAATGGTGCCTTAACGAAGTGCGTCTTTACTGCTAACATTAAGGGCACGACGCACATGCTGCCCCATGCTTTATGAATACAAGTTTATGCATATTTTAGTACATAAGAAAAGTTGCTCTATGACAAGTTGCATTAGTCAAATATTTGTCTTTGCTAGTCATTCAGCACAGAGCTATGCCGGTGGAGGGGATACCTTATGTGCAGCTAGTTAGCGCTAGCTCAATTCCCGTTACTTTCCCCTAAATGTTTTTAGACATACATTTTACATGGTTTTGTTGACTATAGCTTCAGTCAATCTGGGAATGACTGCATTCATTTTCTTTGTGTGGTGAAATGACTACCGCGGTGTCTAAATAACTTGAAGAAAACTGGGGTCACTCGATTCTTCCATTGTTTGGAGATTGATCTTTTACTCGGAGGCTAGTTAGCCTTTCGATGCTAACACATCAAAACATCACAGCTTCAAGCGAATACACAAACCACAAGTTATGACATTGCCACAGTAACATAACTGTGGTATATTACAGAATGCTGAATCGCGTAATCGACACCTTAATAGTTTGAAAACTGTGTTAAACAAACTTTCTTAATAACTCTACAACCCCGTAGACCAGAACGGTAATTAGCGCACCCATTTCAGTTTTATGTTTTATCACCTCAGAAGTAAAGCATGCCGTATATTTACCATTTCCATCACTGGTCGACAGCGACAGAGCTGGAGAAGACAGCTTTGGCCTCTTGGCTGAAGGCGGACCCGACTCCAAGACATTATCGGCCATATTTTACGAATTAAAATTAGTGATGATCTTTTCTGGGGACTCGATTTCCCCTTAAGCGCGTCTCCTTTTCTTTTCTGTAATGTTGTGAGCATTCCCCCACCGCTTGGGGGACGGTAGGGGAGAAGACAGCAGCGGTAACCTCTGTCTCACAGCCTCTCGGTTTATTCTTCTGCAGATATCACCCCCTCCCAGTTGCAGATTTTGTTTCTTCGCAGATTTGAACAAGAGGAGGTGGGAAGGTGGAGCAAGCGGCCCTCTATCAACCTCATGTAGATCAACCTCATGTAGCCTCTTGTGCGACGCTCAGATTGTCCCAAGACCAGTCAGCCAACGCGTACCAACTTGTGTTCGCCATACTCCAAATCTTGTAGGTTAGAACAGCGCACAAAACTTTTTTGCACCAAAAAACACGAACGAGAATATGCATACTTTGCAGAACTTATTGCATCCAAAACTTCCTCACACCATTATGCATTGCAGGATACCCTCACGCATAAAACAATGTAAATCCTGTTTAACTGCGTGTTTGGCCATGCGGTTATTTAATTAAAACAAATAGTGTCTTCTCTTTTGCTGTTGTTGTTGCAGCCTTTTGTGGATACTTTTTAGCAATAAGCAAAAGTTTTTTGTAAAGTCACAGTGCAATCGATGCAGTTTTCAGCTAGATTCTTGTTTGACAGTATGAATGTGAATAAGATTCACAGCGCCAATAGCCAATAAGTCAGATTTATCCAATTAGTGTGTTTGCCGAATCCAACGATGGGAAAACTGCACCTCTGAGGTTTTGGCTGTTGATCATTCAATATACTGGCTAGGAAACATTTATCAAAAGCTAGACCAACAAAGACAACAACGTCTTGATTAAAAAACCCAAAAAGAATTACTCGTGTCCCATGTTTCGGTGTACCATTAACATGGGACAGAAAAATCCGTGAGTCCTAATGATGAAGTGCCGTGCACCCTTTCGCGTCGATCCGGACAGTTTTCCTTCCCTTTATACGCGCTTTTCTTTCCACCTTCCCCTTCTGCCCAGAAGCAATTTATTTACACAATTTTCTCTGCGGGCTCTTTGCTTCCTCCTCTTCAGACACATAATGATCTTTCATGTTGATGTATCCCACTTATCGCAGGGTTTCCTTCGTAGAGTATGAAGCCCTCTTCCGCCTCTCCTCTCCGTCTGCGCAAACACCCCTTGCTTGGATTTTTTTGAGTAATTTCCTTTTCATGCATACAGACATCTACATATAAACAGATAACCCACTGGACCCTTCCCTTCCACGCCTGTCTTGTCTTTCTTTGGAGGCATTCAGAAAGTGCGGACAGTCTCTTCCCCCGGAGGTGCCCGGAGCGGCTGCTCTACGTTCACCGGAGTCGCTCCTGCTTTCGGTTATCTCTCCCGTTTTTGTCGGTCTGTCCGCACAAACAAAATGGCGGCTTGTTGTTTCTACTCCTGACGGGGGAGGGTTGGAGGTACAGCAACGTTAGGCGTGAAGGGGGAGGAGAAAAGGGTAAGATAGGGGAGATTGTCTTCGTAGGTGTTGCTGGTTCAGTGTGTAGGTGCGTGCCACACATGGATGGTGCCACTGCACAACCCAGAACAAGGGTTAATTTTTATGTCATTCTGTCAAACACCAGTAGTAATCATGTGAAAGCAGGCTATTCTTTCAGTTCTTGCCCCTGGCTTTAAGGTTACTTTTAAAAATATTGCATCAGTGCAACTGCAAGTAATGCTTGTTAAGCCGATACATATAGGCCCGTAGGGTATAATCTAATGGGAAAAGCAAAGCCACTTAATAATAATAATAATAAAAAATAAAAACAAAACAAACAAAAAAACTACCCTCTACTTTTGTGGATTTATGGGATCACTAAATTGCCATTACAAGCCCTTCCTAAGAGGAAAAAAACAAATGAATGATTAAAGATATATTTAATAAGAAAAAACAAAAAGATTGAGATGTTTGTGTGATAAACTGCACATCAGGATCATTGCCATCTTAATAAAATATAGATTTTATTATATATACACTCAAACTATACCGTCATGGTACACACAGAAACAAGGGCTACATAATCTCTTAAAGGTACACTATGTAACTTTACTGGTAGAGTCTCCCCAACCTCCTTGAGTAGTAATTGCTTTGCCTGGCATTACACTTGTCCATCTCCATGGAGACAAGCGGGTAGAGGCACCAGGCCAGTAAGAATGTTCAAGGTGTTTTTGAGAAATAAAAACACCCACAGTGAAATAAATCCTAAATCAGTCTGTTAAATGCTGTAATGTCCCATGTCGATGGGAACAGACAAAGGTACACAGACCACCTTTAATGTCTCCTAAATTTAAGACAATTGTCTGGTACTTTTTAATCAGCTTTCCATTTATTACATTGCACTACATTGTTTTATATCAAGTGTGTGTGCCACTTCTATTCTATACTATTCATTCTGCACTCTTCTCTCTTTTTTAATTTTAATCTTCATGATTATTTATGTTTTGATTTGTTTTTATTATGATTTTAATGTATTTCTTATTCTGTAAAGCACTTTGAATTACTTTGTGTACGAATTGTGCTATACAAATAAACTTGCCTTGCCTTGCCTTGCCTTCTATTAGCAGTGTACATGCACAAAAACATCCATGATGCTAAGAGCAGCACTAAACAGATAATTAACCATTTGGTTCACTTAATCTTGTCATTGTCCTATCTCTGGGCACAGGCGTGCTCTACCTCAGCAATGGTCTTTGGTGCTTCTAAGGACAAGATGAGAGGGCCTCCATTGTTTTGAATCACAACATCATCCTCAATCCTTATGCCCAACCCTCGGAAGCGCTGTGGGGCCTCATCATTGTCCTCGCAGATGTACAAACCTAGCATGAAAAAAGGTAGAAACTTAGTGACATGATTCAAATAGAAAAAGGGGGAATGTTTTTTGGGACATTACTAATTATTTATACCTGGTTCAATGGTGATAGCCATCCCTGGCTGCAAAGGCTGGGAGCGAGACAGTTCAGGGGTGTCATGTACATCCATTCCTAAATAATGTCCAACATGATGTGGACAATATCGACGTGCTGCCTGAAATGCAGTATGAAACTAATTTTATACCACCATTATAAAGGAACCACTCAGCCTTTCATACCCACATTCATAAACGTGTATGCAGGCCCTGGAGGCATGGTGGGTTAAGTGCCTTGCACAAAGACACAATGACAGTATGCACCTGTAGGAGCTGGGATCAAACAGTTATTATTTGGCTCAACAACTGCTTTACCAACTTTGCTACTGCAGAGTGTGGGATTAGAACAGTCAAACTTATTATCAGTGGACAAACACTGAGCCACTGTTTTGACTGTGGTACCTTTTTTATAACCAAAAAGTGTGCTTATGTTTATGAGTTTCACATTCAAACTTTTAAACCCACTGTAGAGCTCAAGAGCAATTACAATATCATATTACCTTGAGAACTTCAGTCTCACTTGTACTGCTCTTGATGATGCCCAACCGCTTGAGCTGTCGTCCCAATAGTGCAAGCATGGTACTGTAGATGTGATCCAGACTGATCCCCGTGGAACACAGGGTTAAACATGATCGCTGCACTTCAAGAACCGCCTCATAAATTTCAGCCTGTGCTGAGCTGAATCTAAAGAAAAATACATGCATTAAAAATTTAAAATTACTTTTTATTAACATAGAATTTAAAAAACATGCACTATGCATTTGAGATACTGTACACATGATAAGAATTAGTAGTTGTGGTTGTAATCGTATCAAATTAGGATGGAGGAATTTCACCCTCTATTGTCCCATCTTGGATTTGAACAGAATGCAGAAGGGACTGGCTAGTGAATGATGCCAGACCAAGCCTTAAATTGGTATAGCAAATCATGAACATTATTTCTAGAAATGCTCTTGGGACCTTTGGTTCTTCAACCTGAATTTTTCATATTTTTTATTTATTTAGCATGACAACGTATCATCACATTTTAAATACTATTCACCATTTCGTTTTTTGTGAGAATATAAACGTTGGAGGATTTAGTAATGACTGCATTTAGTAATTGTGATCTAATTAACGACCTATTATTGTTATCATTATATTCAATGCAACTGTCTGCTGAAACACTTTCTCCAACCCACTTTTCCTATTGGTCTCTATAAGAGTCTGTGACAGGTGGATTTAACGAATCATAGTGAAATGTGAACATTTAAAAGAAACAGATGATTAAATTTACCTCTTAAAAGTATTAGTAAAATAAGTGTACCTAATTGTGATCAAATCAAAATATCTGGCTTCAAGAAAATCTGAGTACATCCAAGATTCAAAGGGGCACAAATCAAATGGATAAACTTACTTTCCATTTACAGGCCATGTCCGAGTAATGTCGCTGACATAACCAAAGTATTCACAACCACCATCAAGAAGAACCAATTCACCATCCTGAAAAAAAGAGTGATCGTTATTACAAGAATAACAAGAAGACTTGTTTGTAAGGTGTTCATTCAACTCAAAACATGCTACATAGGTCTCCAGAACAGTTGATAGCTTAGGTCAATTAAACACAATCAATCAGTAAATCTGCCCACGTGGAAATTAGCATTGGTGCTATCCCTGTCTCATTAAATCAATCAATCAATCAATCAATCATGCCCATCAGTGAAGTATGGAGATATTGCATAATATTACTACATATCACTAATAACCACAATTACTTAAATCATTATTTAAATCACAATTATTCAAAAATTATTTGTTTAGAGGAAAGATGTGGCATCAGCAAACAAACTGAAGAAATTAAAAGTTGGTTGGTCAAAGAGGCCTCACTTTGGTCACAAAGGTTTTTTCTGAACTAGTTTTTGGGTAGACTCTGCACATCTGACAGTGCGAAAGGTGCACTGAAGGAATGTCAGAGGGATTGAAAAATTGTACCAATAAAAGTAAATGAAGAGTGAGACAGTCTGCAGGAGTATTTTTACATGAGTTTTTTCTTAAACTTACCTTATTTTTAAAAGGTCTGAAAAAGTTATATATTTTAATAAAGATCTTACTTTGATTATCTGGTTGTTGTTTATATAGTGAAGGGTATTCGCTCTGTTTCCTCCAGCCACTACAGGAGGGTAAGCCAAGAAGTTTGCACCATGTAATCTGTTTTCAAAATCAAACTAGAATAAAAGTGACAAATTAATTGAAATGTTTCATTGGAAGAGGTCAAAGTGAAAACAATTATATATAAATATATAATATATATATATATATATATATATATATATATATATATATATATACACACACACACACACACACATATATATATATATATATATATATATACACACACACATATATATACACACACACATATATATATATTATATATTATATATATTAGAGCCCGACCGATATTATCGGCCAATATGGGCACCTGGAGACATATCGGCTATCG
This sequence comes from Boleophthalmus pectinirostris, assembly GCF_026225935.1. Taxonomy (NCBI): domain Eukaryota; kingdom Metazoa; phylum Chordata; class Actinopteri; order Gobiiformes; family Gobiidae; genus Boleophthalmus; species Boleophthalmus pectinirostris. Next base: position 23,569,577 of record NW_026571115.1, on the reverse strand, counting down.
GCCGATATGCTTGCTGATATGGGCCGATATTTCACGTGGGGATGTTATACCTCGTTATAAAGCTTAGACTCTCTACATTATGTTCATTTAATCCAATTTACAGACAGATAAATGTCCTAATATGTGGCTCCGCATCAGTATTTATCTACGGTGTACTTTGTCTGTGTCTGTGTCCGTACTGTCCCTGAACACACCACCAGAGTGACGTCACTTCACTCGCGTGTGTTTGTTTACACCCGCAGCCGTGCGCAACACTGAGATTATATTCTTTTTCGGACAATCGGTTTGAGTCTGGATTAAAAGGACATTTATTAGTGCAGATTTGTGATGTGAGGAGGAGCCTGTGTGAGCGGTGAGTGTTGGAAATACATCGACTTTGAAGCTAGTTTAGGTTTTGTTAGCGATTAGCTGCTGTAGCTCCCACACATAAACAGGCTGTTTTCTATTGGTCTATTGTAAAGTGACTACATTGACCGTATATTTGTTACTGGACCAGCATTGATATGTAAATGAGCTGTGAATAGACGTGTGAATGATCCACATTTATGCATATAATTAATTACCGCGGTGCGCACGTTTTTACGGCTAAAGGCTAATAGCGATAGTTTACTAGCTAGGAGTTATGGGTCGGTCGCGATCGAAACGGCTCTTAGTGCCGACTCTTTGAAGCGAACAACGGGAGCGTGCTTCTTATTGGGAGCCGTGTTTTCTCTTTTTCTCACTTTTTCTCTTCATGCCGCATGTAGACCCGTAGTTTGACAGCAGCAGCGGCTGAAAACGAAACTTTCAGAAATCTGCGTGTGCATATTTGGCTGCAGTTCAGCATAAAATGAATAAACCAGGACTGAACTTGGGCTTAAGTGAAGGAGAGAGATAGAAACCGAGTCCCGACACTCAGTCCTGGTTCAGTTCTGGTTTAGTCCTGCGTGCAACAAAACCATCTCAAGAGTCGCTTGGGAGCCGAAAGAGCCAGTTGCTTTAGTGAGCCGAGCCGGTTCTCCAAAAAAACAAAAACTGGAATACCCATCACTAGCAGTGACAGTAACAGCTAGAATGTGATGCAAAAATGCCATTAGGCCAATCTACTGTATGTAAATATGATGTAATGAGTCAAAATAACAATAAATGTTGCCTAAATAAACCCAATTTAGAATCCACTAGAGCCAAACCTAAGTTTTTTAATCAATTCAAGATTTACACAGTGAATTTTTACATCACTAAATATATCGGCGATTATATCGGCTATCGGCAGCGACAACTCCCATTATATCGGTTTCATATCGGTCACAACAAAATCCATATCGGTCGGGCTCTAATATATATATATATATATATATATATATATATATATATATATATATATATATATATATATATAAGCTAGGACTTACCTTAGCAAAAAGTAGAGCTTCATCTATGTCTCCTTTGGACAATGCCATGGTTCTTTTAAATGCCTAAAAGAAGAGGCGTGAAGTAATAATTACTTTAAAATTTAACCAGTGGCTTGATTTCACCGACCTGTGCTGTGATGCGACCTGCTTCTTGCATGAGTGCCACTTCTGCAGAACTTTTAAGGGCTCTGAGAGAGTGCAAAAGAGGTCTGAGGGAGCGTGGCATAGACCCTGTCTCTATTAAGGGAGACACATATGTCTGATGCAGCTTAGGGTGGGCTGGCTGAGAACTATCATACCACATTAAAGTGCCTAGTATTTTTCACATTAAGAAAAGAAAATATTTCGGTTAGATACTGCTATAAAACAACAACTGTGGATACAGCATATTATATTAACCATTACCTTTAAGACTCTTTAGTACAACACCCAGTTCTTCAGTGCAATGAACTCTCTCAATGCCGGTCAGTGTTGCTGCCCCATCTCTTCCTGACCTTGGGCCATCCCATAGTTCCCTAGATGGGTCTCTACGTGGGACAAATAAAATGGCCTGGTCTGGTCTTCCTCTTCCATGGAGAATCAAGGCACTGTCAGGTTCTAAAATGCCAGTCAAATAAAGAAAGTCCTGCAGGGCATCATTTAATAATTTAATGAGTTTCTTAAGAAATCAATACTTTTACATAAACATAAGATGAATCTGAAAGTAAAATAGATAACCTGGTTTTGATGGAAGGGATACGGGATGTCATTTGTCATGTAGCGAGTTGGATGAGACAACACAAGAACTACATGGTGACTGGAGGAGGTAGAAGGTCCCATTCTCTCTGCTTGGGCCTCAATAAGTGAGGCCAGTTTGTATCTGCGGAGTTCATACTCAGATTGGCTCAAGCCTGGTGTCACTTCCCCTAGGAATACAAACTAATTGTATTAAAAGGAAAAATTATGCATGCTGTAGTGTTCTATAACAGAACTTTTGTGACATCCGTCTGCAGATACTACAGATTAGACATTAAAAGTTAATTGACTGTATTTTCACATCATTTCTTTAGATACAGTAGAGATAGACCAATATAGAGGCTGACTGATATAACACTAAGCCTGTTTGCGCTAAGCAGTATAAGCTTCATTCAATCCGAAGGGGGCACTGCCTTTGGAACATAAAGGTTTGGAGGAAACAAAGATTTCTGCAATGGCCATGAAAATAAAATATATTGGTTGATCGCTATAATACTGCATGGAATGTATTGTTTCTGTAAAAAGTTAGTTCAGTTATCTACACAGAATTTGCATTATTTCTAAACTATTTCAGAACTCACCATTCTTGATAAGATGAGGATGTGTGAATGGGCTGGGTTGACCAAGATACCTTTGTGGAACAGTTTTTGGTTTTATACTTCCAGGTTTCACAGAAATCTTTCTACATGGACACAAGAGTCCTCCTGTGCAGACATTACAGATAACTTAACTTTAACACAACATTGTCATAATATACCTTTAATCTTACTCATTTAATTGTATGATAGCCATGTTCTGTGACATTTTCAAGTTATACCACATGGTAGGAACACATTTCTGAACAAATGCCAAAGCATGTGGTAGTATTAACTCCTACTTTGGGTCTCCATATCGTTGTATTATTATTATTATTGACAATAAGAATAATAATAACTACTTTTCTATTATCTATGAGATTAGCAAAGAATTATTAGAAATCATGTGCTATTGCAAAAGATAGAAATCTTAGTACTGTACAGATTCCTATTGCACATAATGTGTCTAGCAGCTTGCTAGCATCACAAGTGAAGGTTTGTTTAGAGCTGCTCCTGTAGCTCAACAATCCTGCCAGCAGCAGTAGGATAGCACTGGGCCATATTATATTATTGATGATGTCTGTATATCATGAATACAAATGTTTCAAATAATCTTAAGGTTTTGATAAGGCGACGGGTATTATTTTACAAATGAAAACTACTCTGAAAACACACATGGTAGGTGTACATGCTTTGTGGGAACATTACATGGCCTTACATTCATTACAGTCAGTTATAAGCAGGTCACTACTGCTCGCCTTATCTTAACCAAACTCTAACCTAAATTTGACAATATCTTTTATCACCTTTTATCGGACAGTAAAGTATTTACCTCATGGGGGCTGATTTTTGTCTCCATAAAGCTAGCAACAGTGACTGTGTAATAGATTTCAGTCCCACAATGATAAATACTTGCCAACACATACACACACATTTAGATAACCACAATGGGCTTTTTCTCACCTTGAGCCCAGTTTTGCCGTGACAGTATCCTGACAGCAGATCTGATCAGAGCGCTAGCTTTACTAGATGGAGGCGACATAGCATAGCATGCTACTAAAGCCGAGGTCATTGCCACAGCAAGACCACAAAGCCCTCCTCTTAATAATAATGTACAGTGAAGCACCAGATATCATAAGTTGCAAAAGCGTAAAGCATTTACGTTTCCAGAAAATGATACATTTTGGTCACGCACAGTGGCAGTTCATGCAGTTTCGTTAGCTCTTATACTTCCATGACTGTTTCCCACTGTAAATTGAGAGTCTACGCCCTGTAATTTGTTTTAGAGGCACATTGTTTTTTCAGACAGAAAAAAATTGCATGGCTGTCCTTGTAAATGTGAGAAAAGACAGCTGTGTTATCACATTTATTTTCTGTTATTTTATAATTATTTTATTTCAATGAGAAAATATTCCCAAAAACATGCAAGGTAAAGTTTAATAAAGAGCATTAGCATGTAATAATTTTGAAGTTTAGTTATAATTTGTTTATGTAACAAGAGATGACAAAATTCAAACTCTTTTAAAGCCTTATCTGTTGCTATACTTTTTGTATATATTTCACTCCAAATATTTCAATTATAAATAATATATTCACAACAGTCCCTTCTGAACATAATTTTAACTCATTTTTTAATCTAGCCTTCCTGTAATATCAAAATAAATTGTACTTCTGAAGCGCTGTGGAAATATGCTTGACCTACACTGGAAATGAGTTTGAAGTTTTAGCTTTTAGGTTATGTAACAAAATGTTCTGAGAATGATAAATACATGTTTCTGTATTTGTAGTTATTGTTTGCAATAATTAACGTTGTACTCTTAGTCCATCGTAGTATTTATTTTTTTATTTTTACTTTCGTTTCGTTTAAAATATTTCTCTGTTCTTTTCTTGAGCCGTTCATTCTAAACTCAGGGAATAATTTTAAATTCCTCAGTGGTCTTCCTCCACTACTCGCTTGAATGAAACCAGCAGCGACATCGTCGAAAGCTGCAGGAAGAATCAAAACATTGCTGATTTGTTCTACAGTTTGAGTATTCCCCTCATTTATCCCCTTCAAGGTGCGTGGAGATTTAACTCTGGACCTGAGCTTTTAGCGTGGACTTTATTGAGTAGGGGCCGCGAGCAGCTAATGTTAACTTAAAGCTAAACGCTATCATGCGTCACTGAAAACACACGTTGGCTTTGACAGAAAGTTTTGTCAAAAACAAAAATATTTATATCATATCGTTAGGTATTGAGGCTGGAATACTTTTAATGTGCAGAGTAAGGTGGCCAAATAAAATTCTGAAGCTTCTTCAGCTGATCTAGTTAACGCTAGCTAAACGAAATTGCTAAGCATTGGATGTACCCATTAGCTAGCCTTATTAGCTAGCCTGGTGCTGGTGCGTAAACAAGGCTTCACGTTATCTGCTTCTTTGCTTTGACTCTCGTACGCAGCGCGTGGTGTCCCGACCGTGACAGCCCATCATGGACCCACGGAAAGTCAGCGAGCTTAAGGCTTTCGTGCAGATGTGCCAGTCCAATCCTGGGATCCTGCACCTGCCTGAGATGAGCTTCTTCAGGACCTGGATGCAGAGGTACACGCTTTTGCTTGTCCTCAACTCTAGATAGATTGAAGTGATTAATTTACCTTAAGACGTCTTGAATGAAACAAAGACACTCTGGTGTGTTTTTTTTGTTTTGTTTTTTTGTTTCACTGATAGCAATCAATCAATATTGATATCGTTATTTTCTAAAACTTGGTCCGGGTTGAAGTCTTCAGTCGTTGACTGAACATCACCAACCTTCTTAGCGTTTGGGGTGGTCGGGTAGGATTTGGTATTACTTTTCACATCTGTCACATTTTTTAACTATTAATAAAAATACGTATTAAACACTGACTTCAATAAACAATAGCACCATCTATGGGACACCATGTTATAGGTAATATAAGCAGCATCTGCATAACTTACTCCTTTAACTGTTAAACTTCTGTAACCTTTTCTACTATATTTCATTACATTAAAAATATTTTAACTACAACTTTTCCACAACGTTCACAAAGAAAACAGCAGGTGTCACCAAACCCAAAATCAGGTTTATGGGTAGGGCATTGAAATTTCACACTGAAGACTGGAGTTCAAAGCCTGCTCTGGGCATGCTCTTTGCTGAGGTTGTTGCATGACGTTCTTCAGTTGACACCGCTTCAATTTATTGGGGGAGGAGAGAAATCACCAGTCTGTAATATCCTTTTACATTTTAATTTCTTTCTTTTTTTTCATGTCACAGTGGTATTTGCTGTTCCCATTACAAACTAGCAATTTGTATACATTACATTTTTAGTTTTTCTTGTTTATCTTAACAATTTAACCCTTCATTTTCAGCATGGGTGCAACAATCCCTCCAGCACCCAAGATGGGAGGTTCTTGCAAGGTCAAAGTAACTTTTATATAATTTTGTACATAACTTATTTGGACTATCTTATTCATTTCACATCGGTCTAATCTGTAGGGCGGTTGCCCGTGTGATGCTCCACCTACAGCATCTGCTGCTGCCCCTGAACCAGAGCCACCCATAGAGTCTGAGAGTGAAGAGAGTGAAATAGGTATTGTATTAGTCATTAATTGGTTAATGCTGCTTTTTCAATATTTTCTTAAAAGGACAGTCTAGAATTTTGGACCTAAGACCTCATTTCCTAATGAGCCAGAGTATTGGAGATGTTAGGAGACATGTGGAGACACATTTAAAAATATTCCATCCAGTCCTTGTATTTGCAGAGGTCGCTGGTGCTAGGCTAGTGCATGTCAATGGCCATAGTTAGCCTGCCACTAAAAACAGTCTTACCCACTCCACAAAGCACCTAAGGCAAAACAATGATAATGCCAGACTGCTGATGTGGATGCCTGTGTCAATAGAATAATTTTAGAAGTAAAACCAACCTTGCATTTGAAGGATTTATGTCTGAGCAGCAGCAGCAAGTTGTACTTCCTGACAGAAAGCTTGGCAGTGGCGGACTGATATGGCCTAGCACCTATCTTACCGGCAAAATAAAATTTCGCTGCTGCTAAGAAAATAGTTCCTTAACATATGACGATTCATGCGATGTAAGGTTAGTTTTATTTCAAACATTATTCTATCAACACAGATATTTACATTGACAGTCTGGCGTAATAATGGATTTGCTTTGGGTGTTTTGTGGAGTGAGTAAGACTGTTTTTAGTGGCAGGATAACTATGGCCATTGACATGCACTAGCCTAGCACCAGCGACCTCTGCAAATACAAGGACTGGATTGAATATTTTAAAAAGTGTCTCCACACGTCTCCAACACTCAGGACCTCACTTCCTAGTTACCCAATGTCCAGAATTCTGGACTGTCCCTTTAAAGCACATATGACAGGTTTGATTACTCTTTTCAATATAACAGAGGTAACAATTATTTTAAAGATTTTTTATGAAAAATGGGCAGCCAAATACATAGCCTAGAGGTAATTCCATACCTGTGTTATCAAACAATCACAAAAGCCAAATACATTATATACCTAATTTGCATAATAGGAATGATTAAACAAATAATAAAATAAATTACATCTTTTATTATTTTGTTAAATCAATGTTTAGTCTGTCAGAAAAAAAATATTATTGTGTGTATATTGTCCCTGTATTGTTGTCCTTTTCTTCGCTTTTTCTCCACAACTTCCACTGATGTCGTAAATATTCATCATGCTTTTACAGTATTTCCTTCCTAAGAAAGAAATAACAAGAAAACCTGTCATATGCACTTTAATCTCACAAAACACAAACTTTTATCTCTGATGTAAGGCTGAATGTGGTTTAATTGTACTTTTCTTTTTGCTGCATAAGAGATTGACAATGATGGAGTTATTGAGCCAGACACTGATATACCACAGGACACGGAAGACTTTCAGGATGTAGAGGTATTGCTGCTTAAATATTTACATATTTATATTGATACTTTGCAGCTGATGTCATTACTGTCAATGGACAAAATACCTAATATGCATATTTTATTTGTATTTCCGCCACTGTAGGCTGTTGACATGTTGACAGATAAATATGTTAATTTTTATTTTCCTATGCCAGAAAAGACGCAACACAAAGCCAATTTAAAACTGGAAAACTTATGCTTCTGGATATTAGTCTGGTCCTCAAGCCCAAGTCTCAAACACGACACTGATTTCAGTGACGAATGTGAAACTAATGAGCTCATTGGTCACCTATGATTTACAAAATTAGATTTCTCTCACCTCAGATTAAGTTTAGTGCTTCACTAATACACTCTGCAGAAATTTGCAATGTCTTTCAGGTCCTTGTGATATTTTTTCCCCTTTCTTTTTGCCTTGTGAGCATCCATATTGGCTAATCCACCTGTCAGTCATGCCCATCTGAAAACAGGGAGATTCAAGAGTGACAAGACTTGCATTTTCATAAAGGTCTGCATCCAGGCTGTTTCCACCATGCAATCCCACCCAGCATGATGTCACTGCAAAGTATCAATACCAAAAAAATGCTTATAATGGGGATTCTGAACTCACCAGTTTTTAGTAAGTTTGTACTGTAAATAGTTTATGTAATTCTCAGGTCACAGATGAGATGATGGACCAGGCAAATGAAAAAAAGATGGATGCCATTACTGCATTAGGAGAAGGTTAAACATTGATAAATAATAATAAGATATGGTTTTACATGGAAAAACGTGTAAATTAAGTTCAGTATTTTCTGTCTAGGTGACCTACAGAAAGCTCTGAATCTTTTTACTGAGGCTATCCAGTTGAACCCATGCCTTGCAATCCTGTATGCCAAGAGAGCAAGGTAATTCTTATTTTTTAATGAGCAATATATTTTATATATGATTTTATATAGAATGTATATTGCTAGTAATACATCATATCTGTATCCCCAGATATAAGGTAAATGTTTTAAATATAACATTTGTAGATAATGACTGTAAAATAATTTATACCTACAGTAATTGCAAAAACATTGGGCATGATGGCCAAGTGGTTTTATCATAATTTGATGTTTTGGTTCTCAAGACTCTTATCCAATAAAAAAGTAGAATTAATTAAATATTTTTGGCCATATTCTGAGAATGAGGACACACAGCCTACACGTTTTCTAGCTGCAGGTTAAAGGTGCACTGTGTAACTTTTCTGGTGAAGGATTCGCAATCTGCTTGTCTCATGGTGAGGTCATTGCTCTGCCTGGGATACTCCACAGTATGACATTAATATATCTTGTATTAATTCATTTACAGGTATTTTATTCCTCAAAACTACCACAAAGACTCTTACTCCGAGCAGGCCCACTTCTCCACCTCCTGACCTGTAACTTGACTTAGAGATGTGGCCTACTTGTCTCCATGGACATAGTTACATTGAATGCCATACTGTGGAACATTACAGGAAAAACAATAACGTCTACATGGAGTCAAGCAGGTGGCAGGCCCTCTACCAGAAAAGTTACACAGTGCCCCATTAAGGCACTGGCAACCCAAGTTCAGGTGTGATTGTGATTTTAAACCTGCAAGAGTCCAGGCTACATACAGTTCCTCTTAATTAAATTTAGTTTTAGTTTAGATTTCATGCTAATTTATTCAACATATATGGCTTCTATTAACCTAATTTTGTTTTGTTTTTTTTACCAGTGTGTATATCAAGATGCAGAAACCTAATGCAGCCATAAGAGACTGTGACAGAGCAATCAAGATCAACCCAGACTCTGCACAACCCTACAAGTGGAGAGGAAAGGCTCACAGGTACACAAGTATTTAATATAAATAAACAAATGCACCAACCATTGAAAATGTTTATTTTGGATCAATGTAGCTGAATAGATTACTGCTGGATGATGTTATTGTTAGCCAAAGGTTGATTTATACATGCAACTCTAGGCTGCTTGGTCACTGGGAGGAGGCTGCCAAAGACCTAGCTACAGCTTGCAGATTGGACTATGATGAAGATGCCAGTGCATTGCTGAAGGAGGTCCAGCCCAAGGTGAGGCTAAATTACAATCAAAATCCTTTGATAATTGCATTTTATTTTTGTGATATTAATCTGTTTTTATACTTTTAGGCTCATAAAATAATAGAGCACAGACGCAAGTATGAACGGAAAAGAGAAGAAAAGGAGATCAGAGAGAAGAAAGAGCGGATAAAGAAAGCAAGGGAGGAACAGGCTAAGGCTCAAAGGGTCAGTTCTGAGCACATTTTATGTGAACCCCAAGTTTAAAATGTATTGTGAAAAATATGGTATGGTATGCCAGTGTTGCATAACTTTGGGGTTTTTCACTAGGAGGAGGAATCAAGACAGTTTGGAAGTGGATACTACCCAGGTAAGACTATGAAAGTTGAAACATATGCTTTGAGTTGCACTTTTTACACATTACTTGAGGATCTTCTTGTGAAAGAGTCTTTTCTTCCACTTATTGCAATAAGCCAAAGCAGAATTAGTTTGTTAGTATTGTTCATCTTAAACTGAGTTTAAATGTTTTACAGGAGGTCCAGCTGGATTCCCAGGTGGCGCTCCACCTGGAATGCCTGGTTTTGCTGATCTCTTACAAGACCCAGAACTCCTCAATGCAATGAAGGTGACTATACATCCAATTTTGTGTCCAGTGTTAGAACTTAACCCAAGGGGCACAGTTAGGTAGCAGTAACTAGTACGTCCATTCTTTCCTCTGTTGTCGGCTATGGCACATCATCAGTCTTAACCATGAACGTGGTTTAACATCTGTGGTCCCTGGCAGCCACTACACTGAACTGTACCACTCACTGCCACAGTGATGTTCCAGAATTAAATAGACAAGTTTTTTATTGATGTGACCGCTGTTGCAAAATATGAATCCTTTTTTCTTTTATCTACAGGATCCAGAGATAATGGCTGCCTTCCAGGATGTCTCTGCAAACCCAGCTAATATTGCCAAGTATCAGAACAATCCTAAAATCATGGCGCTCGTCAGCAAATTGAGTGCAAAATTTGGAGCGTCACCACAACCATAAAAAAGCTGAAGCTCTGTGGAGCACCAAGCCTTTTCTACTATTAATCCACTGTGGGCTAATCACAAGAGCAGGCAGGGGGTAGATTGCTTTTGTAAAGATGGTGGACGATGTTTTCCATCAGCTGTTAGAACATGGCACTAAGACTGAGGTTCAGAGGTGTAAGATTTAGAAGTCCAATGGACCTGTATCGCTTAGCAACGACCTAACCACTGGTTCCTAATCCAATTCTGAAAGCATTTTTTTCCAGTCATGTCATTGTCACACAATTCAAAAACAGTTTCCCTAATTTTTGATCATCTCTTAAAATTTATGTTGTCACTTGTTAAATGTTAAAAAAATGTTACTTTTGCTGTCTGACCCTGTTGGCAAGTTGATTCACAATAAAACATGCTGTTGCTTCAAACTAATCTTGTTACTGTTTTATATATTTTGACCCAAATGCTACAAATATTTTTGTATACTAATGCTGCAATGTTTTTGCCATTTTGCAGAATTATTCTGTTCATCCATTGCCCATTAAACGTTATTGGAGTTGAAGTGTTTCCCTGCCTTTTCACAGTGGGCCTTGTGAATGGGCCAATGCAGTTTCCCTGGTCAAATGTCAACCTGGTCTTGGGGTTCAAATAATTCACATGACTAAAGCTAATGGGCCTGTCCAATAGCCTGTTGGCCCCTGTTCTGAAATATAAAATAATTCCCTTCATAAAATCTAAAGGGTAGTGTAAACCATAAACCCATCAGAAACGTGTGAAATATTGCTTGAATGTCAAGTTAGTGAACGATGTTATGTGTCTTGTAACATTTTATTACACAACTTAAAACAGGTGAAAAATAAACGGGTTGTTTACAATACCTAAGGTTACAAATAGGAGCAAGACAAGCATTTAATGACTGATAGGGAAACAGATGTAGAAGCAGGGAGCTAGTGTCCATATCTGTGAAAACAAGAGAAAAAACATGTAGCTTTCTTTTTAGCGTCAGAAAAAGGGAAGTAAAAATAGCACATACTTCTGAAATTCCCACTCTCTGTTGTCTAAAGGGCAAACTTGTCTGGTTTTCAACCAGCGAGAAATGCAATGGAAGTGGAAGGCATGCTGTAAAAACAAAAAGAAATATCAGATATCTCTTCTACCCTCATGATGAATAATTGTGGTTTGCAGATGTATGACATGTCCCTCTTGCCACTTACATTGCAAACACCCCAAGCAACAGTGCACTCCTCAGATGTTGCAGATGCCTGATTAGCTTGACACTCTATACCTGAATAAAGACAATATACAACAGTTATCCACATACAAATGCAATATAAGTAAACTAACTTACAGAGGTCCATAATGTGGTTCCTGCAGATTGCACAATTATCCACCACGATGTCCCAGGCCCACAGCGCTACTGCGTTCCACTGGTAAGACAACCAAGACAAGACATGTGTTAGCCATCTGAGAGCAACTTTTGACATCAGAAATATCAGTAAAAACAACACTAGTTATACTGTTCCGTTGAACAATGCAAGAAATTTATCATTGAAATGCAAAGTCATGTAAAAGTGGGGCTTGAAATGTTATTTTAATATACATATATTGGTAAACAAAAACAAACAAGTCAAATTAGGTATTTAAAAGGTAAGGTATATTTTATTGATCCTTTTGAGGTAATTGCATTTGTCCCATCCTTCAGCTAGTCTTGGAGACCAGCTGTCATAAGCAATGAGCTACTGCCGTTAAACGCCAAGGAACCCTTCTCCACGATGTTAAGCTGGGCTTGGTCAGGAGGAACATCTCAGCTGGAGGCTTTTACACACTGTGCTTATTTTGGTCTTATGGGGAAAATCGGAATACCCGGAAGAAACCCACCCATACACAGGGAGAATATGCAAACACGTCATTAGTTTGAGCAGCATTTTACCGTCACAGTGCGACTGAATGGGAGTTATTGTTACCATGACAATCATTTATTAATTGGGTCACAGGTGTCCTTTATGTGCCAGTGTTTCTCCGATAAGTTTACCGCAGGTGGCGCTTGCACGTCTTCTGATGATACTCAAGGTGTTTTGCTTTAGGAGTGCATTCAAGATGCTCTTGAAGGTTTAACTATACTCCGGGTTTCATTTATCCCAGGTTTCAGTGTTTAACGCCCAGCAGATCACCATATTAGCCAATGCGCCATCTTTTTCCTTCATGACACTTTATATTCCACATTATATCGTATGATAAGAATACTAATGTTAAACGAGAACAATCCGGAATACACATTACTCCACAAATATTCATGAAGTGCGCATTCATGCTACACCGTGCTAGCCACAGCACCGTGTGCTAATGAGCCGTCTGCTTACAGCCGGTACAAGTGCGTATATTACCACGTATTCTACCGTCAAATTTAAAGTGAAGTACTTGAGCTACAAAACAAACCCCTATCAAAAAAACAAAACACACTCATTTATACCTTTTTGACCTCAAATCGTTTCTTACTGGACCCGCTGTTAGTCCCGCTTGGAGTATCAACATCCATTGCTGCTGCCATCTTGAACCAAGACTGAGTGACGTAAAGTAACCCGGAACTAGAATCCAGAATTAAGATGGACAAAAGTGAACGTTAATCTCTTGTTCGAATTTTAAAAAAAAATCTCTCTAACTTTAAACAACTGTAAAATCAAATTAAAATATTTAACTAAAAAAAAAAAAAAAAAAAAGCTATCTTAGGTTCCACCGAGATTTGAACTCGGATCGCTGGATTCAGAGTCCAGAGTGCTAACCATTACACCATGGAACCCCATGAACCCTTGCATCCTGACATCTCATTTTATACTCATTTTACAACTGTACCTATTGGGACAGTTTCTATTTTGAGTCCTGTATCCCCTGTCCCAGCAGATTTATCCAAGACCAGTGGTTTATCCCAGTTTTATTTAAGAAATGTCTCAGGCGTCCCTATTTTTGAAACTAACACCAGGACTAAACTAAGATTATACAGGACTCCATCAGGTCTAAAACAGGATTAAAACAGGACTATCACAATTTTTGACTAATCTGGCCCCCGCCAACAGTAAAGAGAAGTTTGTATTGCCAAAATACAGAAAACCGTGTTGGCGAATGACCATAAAGCAAAAAAATGCAGCGACAGAAGTCCCTCAGATTGACAAGAGAATCTACAATGTTACAAGCTCTTTTCACAATTTTATTTATACCAGCCATTCCAACCCGGGTGTGTCCCAATTAGATTTTTGAAAATCTGGTCACCCTATGTTATAGTCACTACACACAAAGTTATTTAAATTATTACCACAGAAACATTACATTGCCTTCTTCAAGTTTTTCTTCTGTTTAACTTTAGATTTTGCTGCAGAAAACGTCTTTGTTGCTCCTTTTTGTGATCTGGTTTTGCCTTTCTTTGTCTTTAAAGGTTTGGGTGACACAGTCTTGGATTTCGGAGCTGAAGCAGACTCGCTTAATTCTGGGCAGGACTTAAACAGAAGGACTTCTCTGATTTTATGACCTTTCTGCTCTGGGGGACTGGCACATGTGGCAGTGACCGCCAAGTTCACACTCCCAAGCCACCTAGAACGATCCAAAGGGTCAAATGCAAGCAATAATACAAAAATTACTGATTATATGGACAGACCTGTACAAAGTATGCTGAGCACAGTCACAGAGAAGAGGGATGTCATTTAGATCTATAAGCTCAAGACCAGTGAGGGGACTCAAGTCAGGAAGCACCTCTATTGGGTTTCCTCTCAAAGTTAGAGTCCTTAGGCCTGGGCCTAGACCTGTCAGAGCATCAGTAGACATCTGAACAAAGAAAGAAAGGAAAAGGTTACCCAAATTATTTTCCTGTAGTTTTGAATAATTGGAAAACAGCAGTGATTTAAGTCATACAGTGAGGTGCTACAGCAAATATGTGAATTTTCTTTCTGTGTGAGTGTGCTCAAGTTGCAATACAATTGTTCCATTACAATTTGCTATTGAAACCTTACAGTAAAAATCAGGCAAATTACACAATCCATTTCATTCACTGTTATAACACCACATGAATACAGCTTATTATTTCTAAAATTGCTTTTACCTTCTCAATGCTTGCCTCATCCATTTTAAGCTTCTTGAGAGTTCGGGATACTGTCTGAAATGAGTTTGGTCCAACCCACTTGATGAAGTTATGGGATAGATTGAGCTCCTCAAGCTGACTTGCCTTTGACAGACCTTGGGTGGGTACCTCCTTCAGCTGGTTCATGTCAATGTGCAGGATAGCAAGTCGTTCTGAGTCAAGAGCATCTTTAGCCACAGCTGTTATGGTGTTATTGGTCAAATAAAGTTCTCTGAGATTTGGAGCAGCAGATGACAATAAGCCAGAGCGTTCAAGTTTTGAGATGGCATTACGTTCTAAATGGAGGACAAACAAATGTGGCACATGCGCAAAAGCTGCAAGCAAAGAAAATTCTCAGATTAGGGCATTCAATTTGTACGTGCATAATTGCAGTGCTCAAGATGAGTAGGTTAAAGAACAATAATAATAGGGTGGCTATCATCCAGTACTGTATTACATATTACCTGTTCCAGGAAACTGGAGCAGCCTGTTCCCGTCCAGGTGGAGGTATGTTAGCTCTGGGGCCCCTTTAAATGCCTCGGGGTCCAGTGATGTGAGATCATTGTCAGACAGATAGAGATACAGCAGTTTTTTCATTCCACTGAAGGCACCACCTTCAATCTCATGGATCTTGCAGAGTTCAAGATGAAGAGAAATTACATTGCTGGCTGCTTTGAAGCTGTTGATAGGGAGGTAGTGGAAGTGGTTGTTGCGAAGATCAAGTAACTGTGTAGTAGCAGGGAAACCTTTGGGGACTTTAGTGTGACCTCTCCCCTCACAGGTAGCATGCTGACCGTCAACCTCAAGAATAAAATGACATATTATATTAAGAAATGGTGCTAAAGCTCTATAAACTATGCATTTAAATGTAAATTTTCAATGGCAAAAATCAGACTGCTTTGTTTATTAAATAATAAGATAGTAACATAAAATTATATTAAAACATTATAAAACGATATGTGATTAATATATATATATAAAATATACTGAACAAGTGTGGAATAACACAATTACACAATACAACTGGGAATATTTGACGGCCATGGGAGTGCAACGTACTGTATGCATAACATACAAAGATAGATGAATATGCAATGATCTATACAAATATATTTTGATTGTCAATATTAATATTAACTGCATCATATGTACGGCTTGACATTAACTGTTATGCCCATTAGCAACTGTGAAAGGCTTACTCACTAGTTAGATTTGTGTGGTATTCAAATAAAGAAATATAGTGTGTATAAAATAGGTTTGATATTGATGATGACATGTATGATTAGATATTGTGCAAAATGTATATTTGACCCAAGGCCCACATGGTTTTAAAATTAAACTCAGACCTTTTGGATGTGTGAAAGTAGTGCATCACTGTCATTTTTCCACTTGCACGTCATTAGCCAAAGCTATGTTATTTTATTTGCATGAAGTGAAAATTCTTACATTGCAGTCACAGTTGTCAGGACACTGGACTTTTTTCTGAGGTGCTTTTGATGATTGGGGACTAGGTGTGACATCTTTCTCATTCTCCTCTTTGAGTGTCTCCCCTCTACGACAGCGTAGATCTAAAACTGTCATTTTCTGCAGAGGTTCATCCGTGAGGTGATCCGGCCCTGTGCATGATCCTAAGAGCTTCACAGCATTCTTCTGTGCCCACTGCCTCAATGGTCGCAAGAAGCAGTTACAGAACACAGGGTTACCTTTAAAATATATAAAACACATGAGCTAAGAAAATACCTAGAAAGTTCTACTGTAGGGCAATACATATATCTGGCAATTATTTAATTATGGGTGTGTATGCTCAAAAAAGCACTGAAAATGCATGGAGTCAATCAGGTGGCAGAAACTCCACAACAAGTCATATAGTGCATTTAAAAAAAAAAAAAATTCACAAAATGAGGATATAGACAAACCTGTGAGGTTGAGGCTGACCAGCTCCTTAGGTCCCAACAGTGGTTCCAGGTAACGAAGCTGATTGTAACTAACATCCAAATGGGACACACGTGGGGCCTTGGACAGCGCCTGGTCTGAGAGGTCCTGCAGAGACATGTGGGCCAGATAGAGGTGTGTGAGCTTGGCCATAGAGACAGCCTCCTCTCCAAGGTAGATCATAGGGTTGTGGTTCATGTCCAGACGAGTGACCTCAGGAAGCCTGTGAAGAAGAGGACATAAAGATCATTAGAAATGATCAGGTAAGCTGAAATTTTCCCTATTATAGGAGACTACCTAGTCATGGTCTGAGTTGGGAAAACTGCAGCTCATTGTAGTCCAAACTTAGGCGGGTGAGCGTGAACAGACCAGCAAAAGCTTCAGGTGCCAAGTTGTTCAGAGAGTTGTGGCTAAGACGCAGCCACTTTATATTGTGGAGACCCTGAATGAATAAGGACATATCATAGTACTATGTATATAGCAGCATATTATTTGACAATTAAACAACAAAGACCTGAAAAGCCATATTGGGTATGTAAACCAGTTGATTGTGAGTAAGTGCCAGCATATTGAGAATGCCAAGCTGAGTGAAGGCACCAGGTTGGATCTCCTCTATGCGATTATGATGTAGATTCAGCTCCTTTAAGGATGAAAGCCCATCAAAGGACTCCTGAGGGGTATAAATGATCATGAAAACAGAAATACAGTATACAAGAATCTACAGTGGTAGCATAAACCATTACCTGATATAAGATGTCAATTTTGTTGTAGGCCAGGTTTAAGGAGACCAAACGAGACAGGCTCCTAAAAGCGCCCTCCTTGACCTTTTCAATGTTACAGCTTTGAAGGTTTAAATGGGTCAGGTATGGTGTTTGTACAAAACTCCCTTTAGGAAGGCTCTTCATGTTGTTGTTCCTCAAGTCTAACTTCACTGTTATCTGTTTCAGTAAAAAAAAGACATATATAAATTTTTCGTACAAAGATTTTAAAATACTAGTATGCATGTTTAAAGAATAACCTCATCTACAGTTGGAGGAACTTCTGTTAAATTCTTGCCTGCACAGGTAACAGTGAGTTTAGTATTGTCACAGCTGCACATTCTGGGACATTTTCCAGCTTTGACCAGTGTTAATGACGAAAGTATGACCATAGCAACAAAGAAGTTCATCTGTGCCAAAAAAGAAGCGCCTTTTTATAGGTGAATGTACAGAACTATTATTTTTTTCTGATAAGCAAGTATGATTAAACAAAAGACAACAATAACAGAGAAGCTGCCTTACCTTATGAGCTCTGTCACATTAATTATAGGTAAAAAATCCAGTTCCAGTTCTCTCTTCTACCTTTCTCCCCAAATGCCTCCACCAATGCTGAAGTCCTATAGCCTACAAACAAGGCTGTGATACATTCTTCTCTAGTGACCCCCGACTCTGCCGCCCTTCACTGCAAATTAGCACCTCAGCTTTACATTTTCTGGTGCTTTGGATTGGGGCATCCGTTATTAAAAATACAAATATCTTTTTTTACTACTATGCAATGTGTTGTGAAATTATTGATATTCTTTTGCACATTTATTTCCCTGTGCATGACAGGTTGGACTACAAAGTTCTTTACATAATATAATTAAATTTAGCCTAGTCTTTTCTAGTTTTGTAAAAAAAAAAAAAAAACACAGCAGTAATATGACAAATAAAAATAAATGAAAACACCTTTATTTTGTTAAATCAATGTTTAAACTGTCAGAAAAATGCATTCTTTGTGCATAAATTGTCCCTGCCTTTACAATGGAATTAAACTCATTTAATAACATCTAAATTCCCTTTTCAACTTCTTGTATTTTACAATTTTTTGACTCAGATACTTCAGATACTATCCCAATAAAACAAGTAATAATTAGAAAAACGTATTAGTCTGTCAAATGCACTTTAATGCATTTTGATTTAGTGCAGAATCCCTGTGACAGTTTATAAAATCAAAATAACAAAACAGATAAGATATAAATATTAAGTCAATGTTGAAACTGAAATCATTTTATTATAAACAAGATAATTTCTTATTATTTTGCAAACCATTTGGCTCCTACTTTTATAATATCATGAAATGCCCTATTTATTTAATATACAGAACTCGGTTGTGTATAATAAACTTTAAAAGTAATAGGCAAATAT
This sequence comes from Boleophthalmus pectinirostris, assembly GCF_026225935.1. Lineage (NCBI taxonomy): Eukaryota > Metazoa > Chordata > Actinopteri > Gobiiformes > Gobiidae > Boleophthalmus > Boleophthalmus pectinirostris. The sequence continues at coordinate 23,550,701 of NW_026571115.1, read as the reverse complement.
AGCAATTTACTGTAAACGCAGCCGAATGTGTCCAGGGTTGAAAATAGTGGCTGCATCTCACTACAGATTAGTAGGAGAGTAGTACATAAATTAATGATCCATAAGTCCATAATAAGTCCATTCAAGTGTAGTGGAGAGCCTGGGGTAAGATGTGTTTCTTTTTCAAACAAATGCTCACTATTGCAGTCCATCAAAGTCCATTTGTGTGAATCGATGACCTCTGGTGTTCTCAGCTCTGGGACTTCAAACTGTGCAGAGTTGACTGAAGGAGGATTCTTGCATTTCCACATGAGTCAAGTGCTTTGTTGTTTCTAAAATTAACCAACAGAAATACATTTGGTTATTTAGTGTACAGTATCCCAAGTTATGCATATTATATAGCTGAGGTTTGATTAATTGGCTGCAACATCAGTTCTATAAACAGTATAAGTAAGAAATCCTATGGAACAAGAGTTGAAATTATTATTCACTATCCCAGGTGCAAAGATGGTGTCCCCTTTCAGAAAAGATTCAGTACCAATACTAGCTATACCAATAAGTGAAACAGGAGACACAGCAAAGATAATGTTATACCTGGGAGCTTTCTGTTGATTCACGTCCTTACCGGGACATGAAGGCCTCAAGGACCGCCACATTTTCTTTTGGGAAATAATCTTGTTGAACAACATGTTCTAAGGCCTGAAGGTGTCCTGGAACCACTAGAACAGGTTTCACTTTGTCCTCGCTCTTGAGGAAACAGAAAGAAGGGATGTTGGGTTCAAAAGCGCAAGTGAAAAAAGGCGAAAATACCTGATATTATAAATCTTTGTGTGAAATTAGATAAGGCTGATACCTTGATCAGTCCAAGTAGTATTAACAGAGATGATACAAAGCTGAATCCCTGGAATGAAGGGGTGGAATAAGCTTTCTTTAGAATAGCATCTGTAAGCAGAAGACCATTCAGTTTACTATCAGCAGACTTCAAAAATCAATTATTGTATTTCTTTTAAACCAGGACTAATTCCAAATGTCTCACCAATACTATCCAAAACAGCATCCTTCACTTCTTTGTTGTCATCCTTGTAAACAGAAGAGATCTTTAGGAAGGCTTCTGCGGTTTTCATAGGATCTGTCACATCCACCTATACACACACAGTCAAATAGAATTATGTTTATTTCATGCAATTACCACTATATTAACAGTTAGCCGTTTCCTTGTTTACCCGCTGTTCGATCAGATAGGCCCTTCTGTCTCCAAGTTTGAGCAGTTTGTCAGGGGAAGGAAAGCTGAGGAAGGAGGCGACATCTGGAGGCTTTGGTGCGGAGCTGGGTGTGGAAAACTAGGGTAGACAAGAATAAACATCAGTATTTTATTACCCACTACATATAGTAAAGCAAGAGATCTTGGCTTTTAGCTAACCTTCTCTTCTTCCTCCTCCTCCTCCTCCTCTTCCTCCTCACCATCATCCTCCTCCTCTTCTTCTTCAATTTCCTCCTCATCCACATCATCTTCGTCCTCTTCGTCATCCTCCTCTTCGTCATCTTCATCTTCATCATCTTCCGGCTCACCTTCATCATCACTTCATGAAAATATGAAAAATCTACTTTTATAGGATTTCAACCATAAAGATTTTCCCTCATTATTAGTTTACTCAAAACTGTATTTGAATAATTCATGTCTGAGTAACCATGTATTATCCTGCATTTGATGCTTGGGGAATTATTTCCACTTACACCCCATCCCTGCCAATAGCTCAGAGTCTCCTTGCAACTCTTTGAAAAAAGTCAGACACAAATGTTCTATTCTCCTCTCCTTACTACAGTGAAATGCTGCATTCAGTCCATGGTGATTTTTTTTTACACAAATGAGATTCTACATTCAATACTCCCAAAACACCTAGTGGTTAACACAGGGTTAGATGTACATTATTTTGTACTGTGACTAATAAAAATCTCTGAAACTGATGTGATGGATTTTGTTAAACACAGACTTTTAAAATCCTGTTTTTGTTTTCAAATATTTAACCTATAAAGAACAAAAAAGGACTAGAATGGATTTGAAGGGGTAGTAGTATGTGAATAGTGAATAGGCAGCTTGCATACCTCAGTGATCCTAAAAGCTGGCCCATGTTCATTTCTTCCATGGCATCCTGCACAGCTTTACAACCATCTTCTCCAAGGCAGTTTCCTTGAAACCAGACAAACAAAATCAGAATTGTAAAGGAAAAATAATAACTGTAGAAAAGATGTGATGTGAATTAAGATCTGACATGCATCTACCATTGAGGTCAAGTTTCTCCAGCGTGTTTTTGTGTTTGACTGCTTGTGTGACTCTGAGAGCCGCCTCTTCAGTGATTTCACAGAAGGATAGATTGAGCTCCTGTTCATTAATCCAGAAAAACAAACTGTTACAAATATGAAACCATTAAGCATATTGAAGCAACTATAATTACTGCTTATTAACATATTCACATTGTCTTCATACTGAGTACAGAGGAAAATAATTTATACAGAAAACTATTATTAGGACAATGTTTTGTACATCTGCTACTCTTTTTAAGCTTTTGTTTATAGACAAGAAGACAGTTTAGCAGCATCATTCCTAACCTTGAGAATAGGAAGTCCCTCTGAAACAGTTTCTGCAATTGCAATAGCTCCTGCCGGACGCACCAGACAATCCCCAAAGTTTATCACCTGAATGCTGCTTAGATGTTTGAGAGCCTATGAAAGACATTCATACATAAGTTGTATGTTGACATAAGGATACACACACTTTCACAATGTGTTAAAAGACCATTTTAAACCATTTACCTGTGCCATGGCAATTCCTCCTTTGTCAGTGAAGGTGTTGTCATTAAGATTGAGGATACGTAGATTGGGATTGTGCTGCACAGCTTTAGCCAAGGCTGTTACACCGGGATGGTTAATGCCATTCTGAGGCATGTGAATTTCCTCCAAACTTCCCATTAGCTGAACAAGACATGATTTTTAGTGAAGTTCATTAAACTATTTAAAAGTATTAATATGTTGGGAAAGGCAATTCACAAAAACTGATGTTAAAGGCCAAAACCTGAAAAGCTTGAGCAAGGGCAATTGCACCATCATTCTCTAGCCGGTTGCGACCTGCGACAAAGACCTTCAAGCTGAGTGGGCAGCCTTCGGCAGTGGAGCTTTTGTGGCATTGAGTCAATGAAGCAGCCAAGATCTATAATACCACCACCAAGAAGCACATTCTCAGTAGATAAATACATACATACATTTAGTGTCTATTTTTTAAAAATATTTTACTTTTCCGCCGCCAATGCCCATTCCACAATTATTTAATCGTAGCTCCTGCAAAGTGTGACAGGCACTGCTCTTTAGCAATTTTTCAATTCCTTTCACTCCGTCAGGTCCAAAGGCATTGTCACTAAGGTCTAGAACAGTCAGCCTGGCTCCTGCCAACATCAAAGCATCGCCCAGAGAATTCTGTAAAAAGGAAACATGACAATAAAATAAGTGGCAATAGTTTAAAAAAAGTTAAAAATTTAATGTAATGAACTTAGGCTTTTTACCAAAGCAGGTGGAATCTCAGAACGGAGGCGGCCAGTAAACATATCACTCCAGTAACATTGCTAAATGAAGATAAATTCGGTGATTATTTGAAGTTGAACTATTATTTACACATACATTAAAAACATGTCTTGAACCTTCAACAAACCTTAAATGTGCTTTTTGTTTCCAGAGCTTTAGCAATTGCCTGTGCTGCCTCCACCCCGACAGTGTTGCCCTCTAGGCGCAGGGCCTGTAACCCCTCAAAGTCCTGGATCTCTTTCACAATCTCTTCCACTGCACAAGAGTTATGTCCATCTCAAAGTGAGCAACATAACCAGGTTTTGTAAAGCTATAGATTCATGCCGTACCTGACTTTGCATCATCCAACTTCCGACCCTGGCCTTTATAGCTCAGCTCGCCTTCCTCAACTCCAGTCTTGGCCAGAGACTCGGCGAGCTGCGCCACAATGTCTGTTGCCATGGTAGCACTGAGGAAAAAGTGGCATAGAAATTATTGGAAGCTGGATGTGTACTTAATTTTGGGTTTCACCATTGGCATGCAGTTTTCTCAAAAGCAAAATAAAACAATAACATGCCAACCTCCTATCACTGGAAAGTGTTGTTACATCATAAAAAATAGAATAACATTAAATAAAAGGCAAAAAACAAATCTTTATTTTGTTTGCTCTGATGATTGTAACAGCACACATCTGACGCATTTGTGATTGAAATTAGGGTTAAACAGGAAATAATATCAGTAAATATATTCTATAGAATATTGAAGATGATTTTATATGAATTCTGGAGGTTCTGAGCTTTCACATAAGGCATAGGATGAGTTGCTGTTAAACTCCACAGAAGAAGAAGGCATAGGCTTTCCATATACTGAGGTTAGAGTGCCTTTGAGCATCTAGTAACTCTCAGTCATATGACATGTATTAAAGATAGTATGTAACTTTGGAGTATAAAAAGGAGATTTCTTGATATAAAAACATTTGGGTGCCACTTATCTATACATCAAGTGACACTACAAAAGGTTTATAATACTAAATCATATTTTCAGACAAAATGTTGAACATGGCGGTAATGATGGCAATATCATATTATGTAAAATGTTTAAATGATAATAATTACTACATTATGACATGAGAATAAATTAATTTAGGAAATATGACACTAACAGGTAAACCAGCTCAAAGTAAGAATAGGCCTAATGTTTATTAATGTATTTTTCAGCATAAAAACACCCATAATAAAATGAATTTCATAATGCCATACTGTGCAACAATCCAGGTAATGCATAAACATCAACATGAAGAGAAGAATGGTTACGCAGTGCACCTCTAAATTTATATCAAAGACAAAAATGGTCATTGTAAAATAACCACAATTTTTGTCTGTACTGTAAGTAGCTATTACATCTGAGTCAGGTGCATAGACTTTTTTCAGGTGTCAGACAACATCACCCAATACAGTACTTTGCCATGCATATAATTGATTAGTGACGCCCATTATATAAGGACAACTAAACCAATAATAATCGTGTGCTATAAAGTTATGATGTTTAGTCCATATAAAGCTGTCTCACGATCACGACTGCTGCAGCACCACCCGGTGGCCCAGTTACCGCCGCACGATGCTAACACAGCTATCCAACAAGTTGCCTGGTTGCAGCTGCTAGAAATGTGAGTGTTGGGTTTCATCAGTTGTGTGGAATAAACCAAGGTATGGACTATTAATGACACATCACTGGGTATGTTAAGCCTTTTTGTTTAGGTTTGGTTGCTCGCAAGTCAGAGCACACACAAGAGAGCGTGAATGGACTGGACTCTAGGCCTGTCCGCTAGGCTAAACTCGACCACAGCGTTAGCCCATAAACTAGCAAATTTAATTCACACAAATACGCTCATCTGTTTCTATCTGAAGCATTCGCAGTGAAGCAACTACGATACAATAATATGCCAAGTATAATTACCTCAACACAGCAACTTAGCGAAACACACGCGTGACACTCCCGCCCGTTCAAAACCAAACACAGTAGAGAACGTCTCAAGGAACACAAACTAAGGAGGCAAGGGATTTGTAGTCCAAAAAAACTACAAATGGGCAAACGCGAAATGTGAACTGTTGAAAAAAAAATCGGTGAATAATGTTACACTGAATGAATCACGTAAATACCTGGATTTGATAAAAATTTTTCTAACTTAACTTTACTAGCCGAAGAATGATGGCACGAGGATACAGTGTATGCGCAGAGGAGCGAGCCTGTGAGGCAGTACTTTGGGAACAAAAACACCAGTGACTAGCTGAGCTGGTGCATGAACTTCTGTGAAACGAAACTTAAGCGGGGCCGTCGAGACACGACAGTAAAAAAAACACCTTAATTTGGTGATTATAACAATGACCATGTGGTATATTTTCACTTTCTTGCACTGAATTGTGTTTTCATGAATCAACTGACTCTGCTGATTGGTAGGTAGGTGTGTCTAAAGTTTTGGCGTTATAGCATAGCTGCGAGAAAAGCATGCCAAGATGTATTTTTTATTTTGTTGGATTTTCTAAAGTATTGTGTTTGTCAAGTGTTGAATCTTAAAAGTTGCATTTACAGTCTCACGTTTTGTCATGCATGCCTTTACCCTCAGAGGAGCAGAATGGACCCTGGCAGGCTCAAGCGTAAAGGGGAAATCAACAAGGCCCTACAATTTATACAGTGCGCTTTTTTTTTCTTTCTTTTTTTTTTTTTTTGTCGCTCCTCTTTTGAAAGTTGTCATTTGTCTCATATTGTATTTTTTCCTAGGTCCTCTCTGGCTTATCCTGACCCTCAAGGCTATCAGGTACCAGCTGTTCTTAGAAATGTCTACAACCTTGATTCATTAGAGTTAGTATACCCCAAAAGGCAACACATTGAATTCTAAACCCAGTTGATTTGTCTGTTTATAATATTGTAGTTTGTTTTTGTCTTATGACCACAACAACAAGATGTTACTAGTGACTATGACATTATGATATTATTGCACTTAATAAAATATATATTCGAGACAAATGTGTATGCTGCAATCATAAACCAGTACAACCTTCTTGGCTTGTCAAAGCAAAAGTAATATCATTCATTTGTCTCTTTCTCTCTTAGGATTTTTTAACTGGCTTAGTCTGCAACCTCTTGGAGGAAGGGAATGCACTGTTCAAAGACAGAGCATGGGAAGAGGCTGTGAAGGAGTTCAGTGAAGGTCTCAATGTTGCTCAGTATGCCTCCTCAGAAGATATCTGCATCCCAGAAGTACTACTGGAGAGCCTATATGTGAACCGTGCTGCTGCATATTATAGTATGGTGAGTGATTAACCTTAATAAAACTGTTCTTCAAGACATAGATTATCTTTCTACATTGCTACACAGTTGCAATCAGTTTAACCAAGGCTAAAGTTAATCACACATTTACACGGAAGGGGCTGTGTCTAGTGCACGTTTGATGTTTTGACTGAGTCACATGTACACAGGGTATTGTGCCAGTAATGTATTAGAATCTTTAATCACACCCCTCCCCAAAAAGAACATGGATGGCATTAATTGAAAGAGATCAATTGATAAGTATTATTCTGTAGTCACGATACTCATATCTCAAATAAAAAAAATTATAATAAAATAAAAAACACATACAAACAGAATTGGATCTTTCCTGAATAGTTTTATAATGGTCTTGATTCATCAGAACTAGTATAAGACCACATGGATGTACTAGAGAAAGAAAAATTATTTTGTACTGAAAATTACTAAAATAGCAGATTCTTACTATAATAATTACCTGCTGTTGTCCTGTTATCCAACCACTGAGACATGTATTCAACCAGTCATAATGATCATATAAAAGTGCAACTTGATGTCTGCATTAGTACAACGTGCTAAACAATAGCACTACACAATTTGCTTTGATTGCATTTGAATCACTGAATTGGCTGTCTTGTGAGACCTCCAAATGTAATTGTCATATTTATGTTTTAAAGTTGTTAAAGCACAATCTTATTCCTGATACCCAGGGTGAATATGGGCGAGGTGTAGAGGACTGTGATAAAGCTCTCTTGGTGTGTAAAGAAAGCCGCCGTGCTCTGTTCAGAAAGGCCCTCTGCCTGAAAGAGCTGAAGAAGTACAAGGAGGCCTATAGTTGCACCACTGACTGTCTGCTCATCAGTCACATGGTAAGGAAACTGGCATTCAGTAATTTTAATATTTTACAACGTCTTTAATAATGTGATTGTTGTCCCACTCAGATTTACACTTTCCCACTGACCTATATATGCATAGTTACTGTAAGCTACCTCAAAGCCAAAGCTTAATTGAATCAACATGATCATCCATGTTTGTAGACCATGTAAAGATAATAAAAACGCATTTTAAATGTTAATTTCTCTTCAGATGTTAATTTCTCTTCTCTTGTAGTTTTGTATTAGTCTAACTTCTATACACAGATCCTTCATCTTTTAATGTTTATGTATTCAGGACAATCAAGTGAATGAGCTTGCACAAGAGTTGGCCATTCAGTTGGGACTCAAGATACGTAAGCCCTTTGTCAGTGTAAAGGTGAGGAGTTAATATTCTGTGTACTCAATGTTTAAACAATTAGCGACACAGAAAAGAGAAAAGCTACAGAAAATGACTATTATACATTTCAAACCCCGAGATATTCTGAAAACCAGTCCAGATTAACACTTATCTTTTAAATAATTGCATAATGTTAAATACGTACCTGCAACCTGCTAAAATTAGCTGCCTCTATCCAGCCTAGTCTTGGGAAAATATTTTATGCGTTAAAAAAAAGATGTGTAGCTACATTGTATATTGAGATATGAATACACAAGATATTCAAGACATACCTTTCTGTCTATATTGCATACTGGCATGCTGGTCAGTGGACTATATAATCCAGGCAGTTCATACAGTGATATTAAAATAAATTGGTGGAGCTAATGCTGTCCTCTGTAATCTGTTGCTCACAGTGGGAGTAGATGAACAGATGATTTTGCAGTTAAGTTAAAAACAAAGATAGTAGATTACAAAGACTTTTTTTTTTTTTTTTTTTAGATGTGCACGAATTATACAGGAAATGGTTCTTGTCCTCTGCCCACAATTACTCAAGGTATGAATAAATCAAATTGTCAATTTGTATCTGATTACACAGAAATCAGTGTATTAAGGCTCTAAATGTACCATAGAATTAATGTATATAATTGTCTTACCATATTGTCAGAAAACTTCTCTAGCCAAGACCCTACTCTGCTGACAGCTCAGGGCGCTTCTCAGATGGCTGTCTCCTCTGTGCCAGAAATGCTCGATGACTCTGACGTGATGGGAGATGACTTGGACAGTTTACTAGACACCCTCCCTAATGAGCCGACACCAACTGAGGTGACTTTTCTTTTAATGCACAGTAAGGAATATTAGGTTGTTTGAGAAAAAAAACATATCAGAAATTGTAAACTCCACTATTGGGTGTATTCTTGGGTTTTAGCGTGATGTAAAATTAGCACAGTTGCCGTTGCATTTAATAATTAAATTTAAATAAGTGCATGGATATCTTCTGTTTGTTAGGCTAGCTAGATATGTACCGTATTTACAAAATTTTGCTGAGCCAGGCCTCGTTGTGAAAGCTCACCATTTCGCTGTTCTTACTTTACACTTAATATTTTATAGACCCATCTCCAAGCCTTCTCAATCCCCGGTGTGGAGACCCCCTCCAAACACGCTGTCCCTCCTGTCCTCCCTGCCCCGACACCACAGCTGCCCCCGGCCTTCTTCAGCTCAGCTGGCAGCCAGCTCAACTGCCTGGACTCCTTTGCTGCCAGCGGAAGCATGGTTTCCACACTGGATGCTCTTGATGACGTTTCAACTTCACACAATTTAGACCAACCGCATTTAATTTTATATGGGACAGCAGCTTCAAATGCTGTACTGACTACGACACAAAACTCCCTGAATGATCTTGACTCATTAGACGACCTACTGCCTTCAGAGACCACTACTGCAGAAGAGGCTTCTATATCAAATAATGAAATACAAAAATATATTAAGGAAGCTTTGGATATGCCTCATAAGCATGCTGCAACTGGTTTCAGTGGTGAAAAGGGGTTAAATGCCCTTGATTCCCTTGATTCCCTTGATGCTCTCGATGCTCTCGACACGTTTTCCTCTACAGAGAATATGGCAGCAGAGGTGGGAGCTGGTTTGGACGCACTCTCAGATTTCCAGTTAAATGGTAATTTAAAGACGATGCTCAGTTGCTGAAATACAAATCTCTTGTTGCAGAAAAACATCTAACATATGCTGCTTTTGCAAATTCATTTGAGAACCACTTATTCAGGCTTTAGAGACTTTGTCCCAGACATTGAAAAATCATAATCAAATGAAAACAGCACAACAGATGAATACCACAGCACATTTAGGAATAAATAGTCAAATAAAGAGTGAGTTTGGAGCCAAAAAAAACCATTAATTATATTGTTTTTTGACCTTGGCAATGGTTACAAATTTGAATCATGTAACTGAAAATAATGATTTATTTGTGTAACCATAGATGAATGTTCTCTCCGCCCTGCACCTCTGAAAACTTCAATTAAAGAAAGAAATAAGCATTCACCAGCCAGAGGGCCAAAGCCCTTGACCTTGACCCACGAGTTTATGCTGGCATGCTCAACATGTTACCCTCGAACAGGTACATATGTTGTAATGATCAATTTATTTGTTGAATAATTGATTTCAGATGTTAGCATAGTTGACCACCTGCATTTGTTGTTTTGAGTTAGTGTTTTACCTATTACTGGTTTGGTTAGATTTAATTATATCTATGATTCTCCTTCATCATTAGGAAGGGGGATTTATACATTTGTTCACAAGCCTGACCTTGTGCACAGCTGTGAGAAAGACATTTTACTATGCCGAGAAAAGGACAGTATTTTACCCTGGACCAGAGTTCGGCCCATGCCTGCGTGGACATCTTTTACTGGGCCATTTGTACTTTGCAAAGGTAAGAAGAGTACCAAATTGATTATGGTTGTGACAACTTTTGCTATGGGTACTTTTTATTTGGTGTATATGTACAGTAATTTTTGATTCTGATTATGTGTCCAGAATTACTGAAATCTGGAGAACTCGGTTTATGTAAATATGGAGAGAACTGCACATTCGCCTTTAACCAGACTGAGATTGATGTTTGGACCGAGGAGAGGAAGGGGAGGTTCAACCGTAACCTGCTGTCCCAAAAGCCAGCTATGAAGCAAGAGCCTGTCAGTGGCATCATACAGATTCTTCAGGAAAACAAGGGCATGTTTATCTTTCTATGTGGGGTACGTACATAACTTTTAGGTATTTTATACATTACATTGCACTTCATAATATATGAGTGTAGGCCTAGTACTTACGTCTGTAAATACAAATTGGCAAGTTTATTTTCAGTTTTGTTTTTTGTTTTGTTTTTTCTCAGAATTGCTTTAAAAAGCACTGGATCTTGTAATTTCAATGGGCTTTAAATTTCATATCTTAACTTACAGGATACAAGTGATACTGCTTATACAAATATAATGTTTTGGTTTCTGTCATATGTATGTAGGCATGCTTTGACTGTAAACCTACTATAATAAGTAAACGCAGCAGAGATGATGACACTGTCTGCTCTAACACAAGTGTTCGACATCTGTTTGATGCCAATAAGTAAGCCTGTTTACATTTACCGTAGTAAGCCAATAAGTAAGCCTGTTTTCTGTGTGTTTATACATTTCCTTGCTTTATGTGATAGATGCTTGGCATTTATGATGAGGAACATCACAGTGAGGTACAGAAAGGTCCGCCCTCTACACCTGAACTGCCATTTGGATTTATGTCGCCATTGTATCAGATATGGGTGTCTATTGGGTGATGAGTGCATGTTTGCTCACTCCGATGTCGAACTCAAAACATGGAAACTACAGAGAGAGACTGGTCCTCTATCACTTTGTCCAAAGGATGACATATTTCACAGGCCTAGATTGAAGGCACTAATGTTACATATTATATTATTTGTACAGGAACCAAACCAGAGGAGATAGTTAAAGTATCCACTGATTACTATGAAAAACTAAACAAAAATACAAGCAATCAACAGAGCAACAAAGTACGTCACTTTAAGAGCATTGTATTGTCTACTTTTTTCTTCCTTTGCCATGACATCTTGCTATTGTTGCTGCAGTCTTTGGGTCCAGGAAAACCAAAAGGAGGAAGACCTAAGGACTCTCTCAACATGAGGATGAGGTTTGTCTGTGGTCACTGCTGGCGTGATGGAGTCACAAGTGACCCAGACAAGTCACTCAAGTATTGCTCAGCTAAAGCTAAACATATGTGAGTAGAATTTACATCACCAATGTATGCCGATGAACATGGTCATTTGGAAAATCATTTAGTCTAGTCTGTTACTCACTACAAATATATGTATGCTTTGGTGGCTCACTACAGGTGGACTAAAGACAAGAGAATATTGCTGGTGAAATCCTTGGAGAGAGATAGAAGTAAATGGGTTATGGTTCGAACACTGCCACATTGCAAGCATTTCCCATTGCATTATGATGTAAGCATTTCCCATTGCATTATTCATTCAGCATTAACTTTATTTGTCTTTGTTGGCTATTTTTGGTCTGAAATCTGTATTGGCTATGCTCTACTGTAGATATGTCATCGAATATTGGACAGAGGAAAATGTAACGTGGGGAACTGCACATTTGCCCACAGTCAAGAAGAGAAGGATATGTGGACTTATATGAAGAATAATAAATGTGAGTAAATGTGCAAAAACATTAATGTTGTTAATATGTTTGGAAATATTGGAATACTATCGCATTGAACACATTTGTGGCATTTGCAGTAGTGGATATGCAACAAGTATATGACATGTGGCTAAATTTAAGCACTTTGAACCACCAAAATGAAGAACCTGTTGTAACCCAGCCTTCGTCTGAAGAGAAATGCATCGTGATGCCAACAGACTGTGCTGAGCCAATGGTTTGTACAATATCTATATTCAGAAAGCTGCTCACAGACATAATACAAATGTGCAGAATTGGGCTACATCTTACTTTTTAAATCTTGACATGCATATCAAGGACACAATTTTACACAATATGGATAGATGGAAGGACACGCCATGCCTCATTCTTATACAGGCTTTAACTACCTCGGGAGGCTGCTTTAGCACTAATTACAGTCTTTTAAGAGTTATTTTAACTTGGCTTTTGAATCTGGAAACCGAATGTGAACAGCTAGGTCTGCTTTCTGATTGGATAATTATTTGTAAAAAATAAAATGTAAGCATATACAACTTTTAGAAGATGGGATAAATGTTTTTGTAATAAAGTTCCTACATACTGTACATTAAAATGTTCTTTGTATTTTTTGTTTAGGATGGCTTTCACTGCAGACTTTGTGGTAGACATAGCAACAGTGAAAAACAGTGGCAGAAGCATATCTCCAGTGAAAAGCACAAAGATCGTGTGTTCAGTTGTGATGAAGAAGAGAAAGCCCTGACATGGAATTACAGATTCCCAGCAAAATGCTTTAATCTCTGCCCCAGGTGAGACTCTTATATGGAGTCAAATCAAACGGTGCCAACTTGAGGCTTTTTATACCTGTATATACCTGCATATATTTTCCAGGCTGGATGATAACTGTCCTGATGGCATGAGCTGCGACTATGCCCATAGTCCAGACGAGTTGCAGGAGTGGATTGAGAGAAGAGATTTCCTCCGACGTAAACTAGCCAGAGCCAGGGAGGATATGCTCATAATGCCTGATGAGTCTGACTTTGGAAAGTATAACTTTCTTCTGCACGATTGATATTACTGGCTACTTTCTTGGATGTAATCATCTATACCAAATACTGACACCTTACAATTGTGCTAAGGCCTGCGACACTCACAGGATGCAGTGGATTTTGTATTTCCCTAAAATCAACACACATATATCTTTGAGATACACTTAATCATATTTTTGTTGGCACAAAGTCATAAATGCACAAAACATTTATAATGGCTTCATATACTCAGTTATATCAGCTTTGTTACACACTTAACAAATTCAGAGGCAGCAGTTCTACAGGTTGTGGTATTGACAGACATTATTCATAAGAATCACTAATGCCTTTCCCAGTTTTGTATTCCATGTTTTTAAAGGCTTCAGTTTTTGCATAAAAATGACCTCATAACGATTTTGAGTTTAATGTTCCCAAACCAATAAAAACAATGTCATTAAGTCCTTTGGTTCCATTTTAATTGATCAAGTAATCCTTGAGCCATTTACTTTTCTTAACTTTTCTTACCACTTATGTCACAAGATGGCGCTATGTAGCAGGTTTGCATTGTATACACGTGCCGTAGTACGTGGAGTGAAATGTGCCACCCTGTTCTACAGCGGAGTTGTTTTGATTCTCTTCTCTGGATCCCGCCCACTTGGGGCTGATTGGTCTGGTGTAGTAAGTGACAGGTTTGTCTTTGGCTGCTCACGCTGTAGCCTGTTATATGGGCGTGGTTATCGGTGCTCATTACAATGCAAGTTGTAGGGACACATGGGTCTCGTGATACAAGGGGAAAGACCTGCTGCAAAAGTTAGTTCAAAGTCTTGAAAGTCTGCAGTAGAGTGCTCATTTCTTCTAAAGTCGAGCATCAAGGACATTTTAACATCATGGCAACTGCAAGTCAAATCCTTTTTGGAGATAGGAGTGATGCGTCTGATCTGCTGAAGTGTCTGGCTGAATATCCCTTTTCATTCCCTTCGTTGGAGGATAATGGTAAGAAACGAGACCCTTTCTGTTGACATTAATATTCTCAAATCGTATGTGTGGCGCATTTATAAGATTGTCTGTCTGCTGCCATTTGTTCTTGTGCTTAGACAAATTGATAGTGAAGAGAAACACTACACTGGGGGATAGTTTGTACACTGCACTGGGGCATAGTGTGTACAACTCAACATATACTGGGATAAACCTTAAGACAACCTTCAGAGTACTTCAAAGTTTTGACTCTGTGAAAAGCACCAAGCGGCCAGTAGAGGGCATCATAACGTATCTTACAACCAATTAATTAGACCTATCTTGTGATGCCAAACACAACCCTTGCAGTTTGTTACTAATGCTAACTTTAGTAACAGCATTTTCATTTACTAATAAATCGCAAAAAAGCTATTGAACACGTGGGTTAATCTGCTCCTTTTCACATCTGATCCACTCTGGGCCAGCCTGTGTATTCTTGCTGCATGTGCGCATGTATTCTGTAATTGCTAAAATTTTGGAGTATTTGTCTGATGGAGGTCACTGTGGGGCGCTGGTGTGTAACCCTTTAGTGACCTGCTGTGTGGTTTGGACACCGTGTTCCTGAACCCAAATATTCTCCTCCCGCAGGTAGTGACACTGCTCCGCGCCCCTTTCATAGAGCGCATGTTGTGTTCATGTTAAGCCTAATTATTGTTAGGCTATATTTTAATAACAAACAAAACAGCAAACACGGGCTATTTAGAATAAAACTAATAATAATAGTTATAAGTCAGTAATTATTATTGATTCATGATAATACCTTACAGGTTTATGGTTTCTGTTAGTGTCACTTTCTTTTGGTTGAGAATAATTTGTGTAATTGCAAAAACGCCACTGTAGTAAATTAAACACGACTATGTGCACTTTGCATACTGCTACTACGCCTCCACTGCTGCACGTAGAAGTATAGATCCGTTGTGCTGCATAGCTCCAGCTCATGGTGCACATGTGCAGGATCTGAAATCACGCCCCTCGACAGCTTGTACTTTCACGTGACCAGGGTGGGGGTGCTGCACGTGTATGGCCACGAGTGTCTCCTGAAGGACAGAACATCGTCTAAACAAACACTGGCGGTGCAGGGCTGGTCACTAGCCAGGCTCACAAGTTAGAGCGAAGGTTAGTGCACAGCATTGTGTATTTTAACCTCTGTGTTCTGTGACTTAAATGAGCCAGAGGGTGATTTTTGTCAAACATTCCTGTCACTTTTCGCAGTGTTTTTGAATTAGTAAACCCAGCTGTTTTTCTTTGTTTCATGTTCAGCTAATAATAATATTATGTTTACTTCATCATAAAGGCTTCTGCAACATTTGCAAATACAATACTGTGGTGCAGAAACAGACACTTGTTTAGCGAGTTGAGAAACAAGCCAATCAGCGCGTGCTCTGCGTGTGTGGGCGGGGACACTGCGTGCGCTGAAAGACCCCTGGATGGACACTGTTAGTGGCGTTGTATTGTCGCCAGAAAAGCGTTAACAGTGACAAAGAAGGACCATTTAAGCATTGTCCACTTCTTGTAAGTATCCCAAAGCCGCGTCGTACTCGTTACTATTACAGACTGTGACACCTTACGCCCGGTGTGTTCTTCGGAGGCAGACGGAACAATGCCTGGCAAAGCTGCCGTGACAGTGGCCATTAAACCGAGCGGTCCTGCAAGTACCACGGGTCCACAAAAGTCGTTTCCTTTCGCTTTGAAGAAGATAATGGACATCCCCCCTCCAAATATCTTGGAAGAAGTCGACGACGGTAAGACAACTGTGCTTTGTGTAGCCCACTAGCGTGGTTACAATTAATCGTCTTTAATCCAGTCCTCAGTCAAATCGGATGAAATTGTGGATTAAATGAATGGGTTTTGGTTCGAAAACTGTTAATATTGACAAAGACACTTGAGCTGGACATGCCGTGTTGTCGCATGAAGCCAGTCTCCTTCAAGGATACAAGAAAATCTGAAAAGAACAAAAAGTCCCCACGCTGCCTTTTTGCAGTTTGGCATCCAGTGCACGTATTACAGCCTTATAAACTAAGACATATATGACTTCACATGATTTTTACGTCAGTCTGTACAATCAGTAATGAAACTGGCATATTTAAATCAAAATAACAAAAATGTTTCTTTTTTTTATTCAATCTACATGTTCTGTGTTGTCATTTGCCACTGACTTGCAACCTGACTTTTTTCTTAATTTTCTTTATGCATGCTTTCATGGAAATCACAAAATCGATTTGTACACCTGTGTTTGGTGCAGAAATCGAGAAAGAGAAGCTGGGCTCTTCAGAGGATGTGGATGGGGGCGTGGCTGGAGGTGCCACCACTGGTGGTGCGTCCAGGGGCAGTGGTGGCGGTGGCAGCGGAGGAGTGTCTGCCTCCCTGACCCCTGCCATTTGGGACAAGACCATCCCCTACGACGGAGAAACATTCCACTTGGAGTACATGGACCTGGATGAATTCCTGCTGGAGAATGGTATCCCCGTGAGTCTGGAAGAGGAGGAGCTGCAGAAGACTGTGAGTGGAGGAGAAGGCAAAGGAAAAACTGTTCCCAAGGTTACAGCTACTATTGGCACAAGCAGTACTACTACTACTGCTGCTGCTGTTGTCCCGACTTCAGTAGCATCTCCCACTTTGGAAGGCACTTCTGAGCCAGAAGAACCTATTACTGTTACTACTACAGCCAGCCAAGATCGAAGAGGAAGAGGAGGAAGAGGAGGAGGAGGAGGAGGACACACAGGAGCAACCACAAGAGACATCGACCGAGCCAGTGACAACAAAAGCTTCAGAAGTAAAGGAAAAGAAAAAGGGTACGTTAAGTATATGCTTTTTTATCAATTATTTGTGCATTTTGTTGTTTCTTACTATAATTATGGAGCAATTTACTGCAAGTATTTCTATTGTTCACAGAGAGCAGCACTGGAGACAGGAATACACCATCACCCATTGATCCAGATGCTATTGAAGTGGACATTAACTTTCAGCCTGATCCCACTGACCTGGTGCTGTCCAGTGTACCAGGAGGAGAGCTTTTTAATCCACGCAAACACAGATTCTCTGATGAAGACCTCAAACCACAGCCCATGATTAAGAAGGCCAAGAAGGTGTTTGTACCTGACGAACAGAAGGTTGGTACAAGTGGATGTTTGTATGTACATGTTTTAAGTAAAGGATGTATCACCAGTGTATTTGTTCTAAAATTCATAAAAAGTGTTGTAGTAGTAGTATTTATTTTTTTCTAATGAACTGGGAGTATGTTTTTATGAAAGGTAAATGTGTTAGCTGCTTATGAAAGAGATTTCCCATATGTAAAACCTTTACTGACTGACTCAATTTTTTCTAGGATGAGAAATACTGGTCCAGAAGGAAGAAGAATAATTTGGCAGCTAAACGTTCCCGAGATGCACGTCGGCTCAAAGAGAACCAGATCACAGTGCGGGCCTCTTTCTTGGAGCGGGAAAATGCAGCTCTTCGACAGCAAGTGGCAGAGCTCCGAAAGGACTGTGGCCGCTGCAAAAACATCCTGGCCCGCTATGAGGCCAAGTATGGTCCGCTGTAAAGTCTGGGAGATCAGTTTAGGAAGTAACAATGAGACATAAGCAGAACACCCTTCCCCGCAGTATCCAACACAGACACAAACACCAAGGGAATCTAAATTTTAGCTTGGCTGATGCCCAGTGACTGTTCCTAAGTTTGGGACACAGGGTGGCAGGGTGAGGCGGTCTGGGAACGGTGGTCACAGGGAGCCCTGTGCAGAGCGCCTGGCTTCTACCTGGGCAGGTGAGAGTTGACAATGGCAGATTCGTCCATGGTCAAAATCACATGGAAAAAGGTTTATTACGTTATTGGAAAGCAATGGTTAGTTCAAATTAGAGCTACAGGAATTGAAACACAACAGTTTTAGAAAGCATGAGTCATTTAGAAGTCGTGTCACACCTTCACTTTTCTTAGAAGAGTTGCACTTGTGTTTGTGTGTGCACTTCAGTGTTCAGGATAGAGGCTTCCAGGGTTGTTGTTTTACAAGTGACAGAGTTGGAAGGTTACATTTAGAAGTGTAGGAGACAGTGAAGCTCCAGGCCTGAGGAGAGAGCAGCAGAGAGCACAGTGTGTAGGTTCAGTTCTGTTATAGTTCTTCCACTTTGTGGCTCACATGGACACTAAACAGGTGAAATCTACTGCACACGGTCCATGTGTCTAATCCATTTTGCACTTATTCTTACACAAACTGTGGGTAATAGGGTGGCAGGTGAAGGTACAGCTATACTTTGTGAATGCCACTGTAGCGATTCTGGGGGAAAAAACATGCATGGTCTACAGCTCAGAGCTACAGCTTTCACTTTTTTACATATCTCAAATTTCTTCCAAAGCCTCACACACGATAGATCATTTTACAAAGAAAAATATTTTTTTGTCAGTTTTGAACCTTGTATGTATGAAGTTCTACAGGGCCCTCACAGGTGGAGGGATATGTTAAAATGAAGGAAATGTTTATTTTACTGCACATTGCAAGAAGAGGGTGCTTCAGCCACTGCCTGCCTTGACATGGTGTAGTGAAAGGTGGATCTTTATTTTTGCAGTTTTCTGCTTGTAAATATTTTGAGACAGGGATGCAGACTGTGTCTTTATTAACCCAATACTATTCCTTATATTTGCCAAATAGTCAATGAGTGCTGTATTTATTCTGATGGTAATAACACATCTGTTGATTGTGATGTAAAACAATGTTAGATTATTCCTTTATGGAAGAATACTTTCACTGAAACCAATGATAAAGCAGGGAATTCAATGGGTAAACTGTGCTTTTAGATGTTTGTTTTAAAACAGATTTATAAAGTATTCTCTACATTAACATGAACTCACAAGGACAGGGACACCCCTAATATCTCATCCAACACTTCCTTTTGGCTGGGTCAAGGTGTAGGAGGGCTAATGGCAGCGAGCACATCAAAAGCACCATTAGATTCTTTGGCAAAGTCGATGAGCTCAGTTTGCTAAGTGGACTGAGGTTTGTATCTAAATTAGTAAAAATAAATGCATAACTGACTGTTAAGGGACTCTGTTCAAAGACTCTGTCTTTGGGTGATGGAGATTTTTGCAGAGCAGTTGGCTTGTGCTCATAATCGCCTCAGTCATGAACAAAATTACCGTGGCAATAATATTCAGCTATTTATGCTTGTTTTATTTCAGTGATGTCGTATGTAAAACTGTCATGTGATACTAAATAGAAATGTCCCAAAGTCATTTATGCTTCCAATATTGCCTGGGATTGTTATGCATGAGGCCCAGTTAGAATTTGTCTTTTGCTAAATATTTGACACCAAGTGTACTTAAAGTCTGTAATCATCACTTAGACTAGATGCAGTTTTGATGAATACACCAATGGTCTTCTCTCTCTCTGAAAACATCCATGCCACGTATTCCTGATAATGTGTGCTCCATTTTGGATGAAGGCTGCATCTTTTGATCACTGTGTGGATTGTTCAACGTTTACTCAGCGTACATTTTATATATAACTAGATGCACTGAACCGATCGGTTTGTGTCTCTTAATTGATTCTATAGTATTTTGTTTTTCTATGGTGCGTTTGTTGTCTTTGATTTTGTATTGACATCCAGACTTGAAACAGATTACATTTTATACATCAGTGCTGGTGATAACTGCTGACATGTTGAGGGATAATATTGCAGAAAGCAAAAACAGCAAAAGGTATGTAGCAATCTTTTCGATATGGTAGGTTTCAAAACTAGAGGTTTTCAGTTTCAAACATAGTAACCTGCATTTATATGAAAGAAAATGCGCTTTTGGCAATCATCACATACGGCTTCACCTTTAAAACATTTGTTCTACCTTTATTCTCAAGGTAGTATGACTTAAGAGCAGCTAATGAGTGATTTTAAAAGAATATTTGAACCATCTCAGCATAAAGCAAACTGCAGCTCTTATACTTTGCATGCAAGTGGTGCCTATATGTTTATATGTTTTTTGTCAGGTTTTCCTCTAATGCATTGTAGGCATTGGTGTCGGGTGCTTGTTATATATAAATATGTTTACTATTTTAAAAGTAGCTCCTGGCAAATATTGAGTATAATTTTGGATTCTTTTTCTTTTTATGTATTTTCCATTGTTCTAACTGTGTAAACTAGGATATGTGCTTTTCCACGCTCTATCCTGTATCTTGTATTATGCATAAAAAATAAACTGAAATTTAATGACCTACTGGCTGCTAATTTGACCTTGATGAATGAATCCGCTTGGCAAGGGTGAGCTACAGCAATGAGAAAAGAATGAGATTCCTTACAGTGGAAATTTCATACAACTTCAGAATCTTATACAGTTCAACCCATTACATCTTGAGTTGTGATTTGTGGTTTTCCTCTTTGGGCTCATTATTATTCCAGAGGAGTAGAAGATGTTGCGTAATGATCTCATCGACACTGGGGAGCACTGTTGCGTAACACTGGGATGCAGCTGCAGCATCCAGCCCCAGCATGGAGCGGGTGGGGTGGGAACGGAGAAAGGAAAAGTGAGGGACAATGATAAAAGGGAGGGGCTCTGGGAACGCGCTGACAGGAGGAGGGACGACGGGAGAGGATGCTGCGTGGAAGAGACGGGGATGGATGTAGTCTGATGGATAAACAACAAAAGAAAGGGCGGGACTGTAAGGCAATGATGACAACACGAGGAGGGGCCCACCCTATATGTGCGCTGCACTGCCAAAAAGCTTTCAGTCTCGGAGAAGAATCCAACTCACAGCGATAAATGATGAAACGCAAAGTAAGACCTGGGTGTGTGCACCTAAGGTGGGCGGTGCGCAAACAGCTCAGCCTTCCTCTGAATTAGGCCTGTAGTCTAGAGTTTTAAATAGTTTAGCCTTGGGACCCGCTGAGCTACTTCTAGTTCGTGTTTAATGTGCACATAAACTCACAATCACGCCATAGGCTTATGTTTTCCATGCTTCCTTTTGGAGGTTTCTTTTATTACAAACTTAAAAAAGAATCTGATACAGTATAAACTGCAGTATTAATCCCCCATCCTAGAGGGGCTGCACAGAAAACAGGTCATTGCATTTCAGTAGTGAACATCATACACATCAGGTAAAAAATAGGGAAAACATTAACAAAATACAAGCAGTAAATGCATTATTATTTAGTTAAATTGCTCTGTTTTGTTTATTTTTAAATCTTAGAAAATAAACATTTACACATGAAATATAAGCAAAAGACATCTCTATATAAAAGAAAATCTCTAATCTTTGCCCAATTTGTTTTCAACCCTGACTGTAAAAACTTGTTTAATATGGTTTTTGAATACACTAAATCTGATTTACTTTAGAAACTCCTTGAAACTATAAACAAATACCTGCATGCAGTTTACTAAAATACAAATGAGCAATATGTTTCAGCTCAGGCCATCTTTACCAGGGTCAGTTACCTACATACAGTCATGTCCAGAAATCTGTCTAAACCCACTTTACAGAGACGAGGTAGCACCTCCAAAAAAAAAAAAAAAAACTTCTCGGGTCACTTCAGCATTGCATTAAACTGCATAAATGTGATCATCTTTCTAAGCAAAGATAGTTTCAGTAAGAAGGATTGTTAAGTGTGACATCAACACAGCTTGCTTGGGTCCAACGGTTCTGAGTTGCTCCATAGATACACACAACAAAACCCATTTCACCCTAAAAATCATTGGGTGTGCACATTTCTACAACAAAAATGATTGTTGTATTTTTATATTTACAGCCTCAGTAAAAAATATTTTTGATAAGTTATGTGTGAAAGGATCTCCAGAGAAAAGCTAAAGTACACTTTGTTTTTTGCCCCCTACTGTCAAATATTAAATCAGCATTGTTCAAAACCCTTGAACAGGTTAAATTTTGCCAAAAATGCGATTAAGTTGGATTTCCACTGGACCCAGAAGGAGGGTTAGGACATCATCACTTAAAAGTCTCAAAGATTATGGCTATAATATTAGGACCATGATGTAACTAGGCATAATCAGGAGAAATAATCAAATGTCAAGAATGCATAACATTTGAAATATCATGAATTATGTCAAATGCACTTGAAAAGTGGCCTAAGATTCACCAAAGGAATTATTTAGCAGAGTATAGTGTATTGGGACCTTGATATTATTTTGGTTTTAATGAACTGCCCATGAGAACATGGAGTGGTGTAGTCAGAATGCAGTCATCCTTTCCTTCACAAACCCATTGTAAACATTCATAACTCATTTCTAATCTCCTTCAAGAGTGAATACATTAACCCGTCTTATTAGACAAATGCTGTACACGGTACAATACACATTCAATACTTTATTCTATACATCTTTATTGTCTTGTTTTGCATATATTCACGTATTTTGTTGAAAAAATAACCTCAGCATGTAAGAAACTAAACAATGACTCTTAACATAA
This sequence comes from Boleophthalmus pectinirostris, assembly GCF_026225935.1. Classification (NCBI taxonomy): domain Eukaryota; kingdom Metazoa; phylum Chordata; class Actinopteri; order Gobiiformes; family Gobiidae; genus Boleophthalmus; species Boleophthalmus pectinirostris. Next base: position 23,527,974 of record NW_026571115.1, on the reverse strand, counting down.
GGACTGCGGATATATACATTTTCCAGTATTTTATACGTGTACAAATATGAGTGGTCATTAGCAAAAACAAAAAAATAGAAAAACACTACAAAGAAAAATACATTTCCCATTGCAATCGTAACATGTGTCAACCCCCTAGTATTACAAATAAAAGTTGCATGACTGCATGCATATGACAAACCGTCACATTGCAAAGATCAGTGAGCACAAGTCAGGGGTCGTAAATAAAACATTTACAAGTACAAATCTGGACTGACATCTTCTCACCAGTGTGATGCATTGAATACTTTGTAGTCCTTTTAGAATCTCTAAAGCATTTAACGACAGCTAAGTGAGTGTGCATTACTGAGCTGAGGGCGAGGGCACGAGGAGCCCAGTAATAAAGTGCTGGAAAGCTTAAACGGACATCTGAGGGTCACTCTTGCCACCGGAGACAAAACTATCACAAGGACCCGGCCAGTAAACATACAACTCACATGTGACAGGCTATTCAAAACACAGTAACACAGCCCATGACACATTCAGGAACATTCACCTTCACTACATCACTGTCACCGAATACATCTTTGTATAAAACTAGAGGAATTTCAAGAAGGGAGAGAATAGAGAGAATAGTGTGTGCCTTTGGCTTCAAAACCATTTAAACTGAGAGGAAACGTGCTCTGGATTTTAACGTGAGGCTCTCTCAGCTTATCCACCCTGAGCAGCGTCGAGGCAACACTCCCTTCAGTCGCTCCAGCCCTTTGTATTTGCCTCGGTCTCTCCCCTGCTCCTCTACACACCCAGGAACCACTCTCCTTCATAGTCAAAGTCATGCTAAGCCATTTATCACAATCCCCAATGCTTAGCCATAGCTTCTTCTGCCCCTCCCCCTCCATTCTTCTGCCTGTTCACCTTCACATGCCGCTGACTGAAACCATGCGCACATTTCCCTGCACGTGTCCATTTGCACAGATATATCGAATTATGACTGAGGTATCAAAACATGTTGCAGTGCTAAATTGCTTTTCATATTCAGTTTTCCTAAACTGTCCCTGATGCAATTTCCCTTGACAGGTGGACTACATTCCACTTCATCTGCCGTCCACAACATACTGCACCCTCTCATTTAGGCCCATGTCATGCAATACTAAAGCTCCTCTGAATATGTAATATGCAAGTGTGCCTGTGGTTTCAAGAAGATGGCCACTATGAACACTGAGGCTTGGAACCCCATCAAAACATAACAAAACAAGAACAGCAAGGCAAGCAGAGCTCCACTCGCTGTATTTGTGGCAAGTAGGGCAGAGCAGATTGCGGAACAAAGTGCTGAGCTTTTTCCACAGCCGTCATTCACTGCAGGACTTGGCTAGGTCATTTTTCACAGCATGACAGTGCAATGCAAAATGGAGGGTACACTAGAGCCGGGTCCAAGAAAACAAATCTCCGTTAACATTCAATAGAAATCATAAACAAGGGTCTGGCAACAAGTCAATGCAGAACGGAAGGTGCGTTCCCACCCGCTCTTATGTTGCTCACAAAAGCATGGCTGCTAATAAATGACAAAGTGCATGGGGTGAGGTGGGGGGTACACAGGAACAAAACAAAATGGTACACTCATTTATATTGTAGATCAGTAGTAAAAGTAATTCTAAACTTGCATTGGTATTTCAATTTGTTAGAAAAAATAAAAAATAATCTAAAGTTAGTGTCTTAAAGTATTGTCAAATGAAGGCTTAGTTGGCCAGCACTACAGGCTGGAAGGATGGGCTAGGATATTGCAGGTTGTAGTTTCCCAAACCGTCAACAAACGGCGGCTTCTCGACATAAGAGATGGGGCCACCTCCACTTCCTATGATGCCCACGCTCTGAGTTGGAGGGGGGCTGGAGAAGGGGTCAAAGGGCGGCTGGTTGCTCACTGCGTGAGGAGGCTGAAAGGGGCTAGTGTGAGCTTGCATGGGCGGAGTGTCACTGTCAAAGTATAGCTGGCCTGGAGATCCAGGGTAGATGAACTCTTTGGCGTTTGGGGAGAGCTGGCTGGGCATGGGTCCACCCAGGGAATGCAGGGACAGAGACAGTGGCTTGTGCTTGAGCAGCTCAGGGGCAGAGAGAGGAGGAGGAGAGCGGGACAGCATCCTTGGGACAGGGGGTACAGCGGCAGGCACACCTCCACTGCTCTTCTTCATCTTTGTGGAGCCAAATTTAGTGGCAGCAAAGCTAGCGGTGGTGAAAGTGATGGGCTGTGGTCGAGCTGGCTGCTGAGTGGAGAGGTAGGGCAAGGCGCTGGGGGGAGAGGGTGTGGAGGTGTTCGAGGAGTGAGGTGCCAGGTCAGGAGGTGTACTGGAGCTTGGGTAGCTGAAGAGCCCATGACAGGAGGTGGGCAGTGGGGGAGGGGTGCTGCAAAGTGAAGGCAATAGAGTGGGCGATGCCTGACTGCTGATGGGCACAAAAACCTGAGCGTCTGGGTTAAAGCCTGCACTCTTGTTCTCCTCAGCTTCAATATCTCCTTTAGCCTCCGTCATGACACCCTCAGGAGCCTCTCCATCACAGCCCAAGCCAGGGGGGTCCTCCAGGTACAGTACCTTCACAGGCCCCTTCTCTCCAATCTGGTATGAGACCTCATATGGGTCAATCCACACACTAAGCTCTGCAGGGACATTTGCCCTCACCTCCTCTGTGTCCAGCCCACTCCTCTTGGCAGCAAGCTCCACAACAGGGTCCCGAGGAGCCCCCAAGTGGAGACAGCGGAAAGCAGAGCCCCGGAGAGGTGCCTCTGGATACCAGTGCCCCTCGAAACGAGACACCAAGATCCTCTCCAGCTCCTCACCAAACAGGTCTGCTCTGCGGCGAGGCAGCTTGTTGTAGAGGTATGACACAATGAAGTTGAGGGCCACCTTGACTTCCAAATGCATGACTGTGTCACCGTCCTTTGGCTGATATCAGACGGTGGTTCTAAACAGAGGCAGGATTTTTTTTCCTTAGACTTAAACTATTAGGTGGACTTCAATGATCATCATAGTAAAGGCACCTCAAACAGATCCTCAGGTCCCAACTGCAAAAAAAAAGAAAAAGGAAAAGTGCATTAGCCAAGCACATTAGACACACAATATATTCATGGGATGTGCAGCCAGCTGAGCTATACAGTGTCCATATTTGATACACAATCTTCACAAAGTGGTGTCTAAAGATGAAAAGTGAAATAATATCCCACAGATGGCATCTCAGCACAAATTTATCTTGTGGCACTGATCTTATCCAAACATAAACAAACCAAAATTACTGGTGACCAACATCCAAATGAACAATAATTATAACATCGTCAAATCAAAATTTAACTGGCCCATTATAAAAAATATAAACAACAAAAGCCATTGTAAAAGCCCCATATTATTTTAAATTTTAAGTGAGCTACATGATGTCCAGATGGATGTAACAGATGCTGCCTGCGTTGTAGGCTTCATAATTCCTTTATAATCTGAATGAGATCTCAAAGTCTTTGCTTTCCCGTAGCTACGACAACCTCGCATCAGAAGAGTTGAATCACATAAAGCAATAAGAAGAAAAGCAACATCAAGCTCATGAAAAACTGGTGTAAAATGGCAGGAGAGTTGGTCAAGCCTATTGAACACAATTTCCCACCATGCAGTGTGCACAGAACACCCCTCCCCCTTTGTCACACAAACAATTCAGTTCTTTGCCAGAGAGGGATTCTGCAGCTAAGATTAGAAAGACATCTCTGATAACATACAATTTGAATGTAAATGCAAATAAAACTAGTATCTGCCTGCTGTCGGTTATGTGCTGTGTAGCTGAGCAAAGATGTGACGAGACTCTCCTCAGTAACAGAAGGACCTAAAGAATATCATTCATCCATTCATTTGGGTTCAAGGTGGAATAAGCATCACAAGCAGGAGCTATTATAACGTAGATATGGCACAGCAACCAATAGCATTACTGCTTTCCTGTGATTATTATAAGGAAACGGCTCTTTTCAATGTCATCCAATGACAAAAGAATAGCTTACCTTAGATATGCATGAATTCCACTGTCAATAAACCACAGCCCACATCGTCGGCAATACAACGTCGACATTATTGCTATGTGTGGTGTTGTCACGGTGTTTCTCAGCTTAGCTCGCTTTCAATTGCAGACCTGCTGGAGTTATAGTATTTGTTGGCATCTACAATAGTTGGAAAAGCAATGGCAGCTGCTCCAATTATTTATGTTTACATGCATTAATGATGAGTGTTCCTGGTGCCTGGTAATGTGCCCTTCAATGTATTTATGTAGGAGAGCTGCCTCAACACTAAAAGAAATATCAACAAGATCCTAAAACATGTAGACAGAGCAACAACAGGGCTTGTGCTTTTGCTCTTCTAAGCGGTGCAAATCTAAATGTAAATGTATTTTTTTTCTGACTCTTTTACTGTAATAACCTGGACTGTCATTACCTGAAAGGCTATATAATGACTCATGTTCATGCTGCATATTGATGAAGACTTAAGGTGCAGTTTGGATGGACGACAATAAATGAGGCAGCAAAGCACTACCTGCCCTATGACAGTCAGCAGGTACAGCACCAAACTGTAATGTTTTCATGTAAACAAACACAAAAAAATAACATAAAAAAAACGATCTGAGTAAACATAAATGTCTAAATGACTATGCCACCTACTGATGATGCGAAAATAAGGACCAGACAAGGGGAGCATCCTCAAATACCAGGAAAGGAACAAGGAATTTGAGCAAAATATACAGTAATCTTATATGACAAGTCAAGGAAGTTCATAAATGTGACTTTAATTAAGATATGATGTAAATTGAAAGATATTTGCTCCATTTCGCGACAATAATTTGGTCAGCGTTGTGCTAATTGTGCCACTACCCTAAAAACAATCTGAAGATGGAAACGATCAAAACAAATTAGACCTACTGTTCATAATGTATATAAATATAGAATAATAAACGCCTATAATAAGATCCCAGGCCTATATAAAAACCAGCAACAGAAAAGATAATCGTCCTCATCCTCACGCACCGTTTGTTTGTGATGCTCCAGCGACGCTATCTTTGCGCCTTTCCAAATGCAAGACGCTCCTGGAACAGCTGATACTCCGGTGATGAAGAAGAGAGCCCGAGAATGTCCACATATGCGTCTAAAAGCCGTCCTGGAGGTGATAAAATCCTCGTACTTTCTCTGTCGCTGTCACTTTGGACGGAGCCTCCACACAAACTTTAGTGTTTGACAAGCAGGCGTATTTATACACCGTGAGGCGCCCACACCCCCACGGCTGCACGGACTACTTTCCTCTTATTAAGGATCTCAGCTGACAATTATGTAAAATGTTTAATTAAAATATACACACATGCGGGTTATTTATGGACAAACTAGCCATTTAAGCACAATTATAACATCAACGATTTAATAGTTACATTTTCTATTAAAGACCTGTACATTTTTAAAAGCCACATAAATAGCACAAATATTAAATATATGTCCATATTCAATGTGAAGTAAATACAAATATAAATATAAAGGCCTACGTCACAAGAGAAAACTTCTTGACCCGTGGGGTCTAATTTGTTAAGCGGACGGATATGTGTATTCCTTACAGTTGTAAGAAACCAATTTGCTAAAAATATAAACGGTGATAGCAACAGAGTTTCTATTGGCTGAGATGGGGGAGGACCCACAGATTATTGGGCTACAGACGTGAAGCATCCCGGCTTTCGGTGGGCCTAGTGGCTTTTGGGAAATGTGGTCCTAGTAAAGAATCACAGAGTGTAACATGGTCTAATAGCCATAATAGCTTACAATGTGAGTCACACATGGATCTATAATAAGAAGTCACACTGTTACGCTGATAAAAGTAAGAAAAATGTAGGCTATTATATTTGACATCTAATGTGCTTGGACCTGTGACAATAAATACACTAATATGTGTGCACAGCCTACTTTACATGCATACAATACAACTAACAGCTGACTGTTCTCCAGGCCTATAATTCACAAACAGACTTCTTTTTTTTTCCAGACAGGATGTGAAAAGGGGTGAGAAAAATACTATTGTGACTTTATTCAACTGAAACTTCACAGGCAGAAATAATGCTAATCCATTTTTGCTTTTGTCTTATGCCTTTAAACTTTTAAGACTATTGTAAACTGCTGTAACTTCCTTATGGGCCAAAATGTTCAAATAATTCTCATATGAACCTGTTTTGAACTTGGCTATTTTTTCTTTATTGAGGATTGTCTCGGCTGTAGCCCTTGCCTGTGCCTTGGACAGAAGACCTAACCTCTTCTATTGGAATCTAAACGATCTCTCATCCAGAGTCTTTGACCCTGGGCAGGACCAGCACCCCCGACTTGAGAGCAGCTCCAACCACATGAGGGTGCTTATTTAATACTGTACATGAATAGGCCAAGCATAAATTGCGGATCCTAAGGCCTATCAATACTGAGAAAAATACTGTTTATAAGATGAAGAATCTGTTACCAGGAGAATAATTATGGAGCTATACCTGGCTCATCATTATAAAGTGTTATAATATATTTTGTAATTGTTAGCTATACAGTATTTATTCTAAATATGTAACAGTTTCCAATTCTTGATTTCTAGGCTTCTAGGATTGTAGTTTGAGATGAGGACTCCATCAGAGATAAAAATGCATAAAAGGCCAATTTAAGCAAATACCAATACTCCTAATTTGGGGTGTTCAAAAATATTTAAATATCAATATAGCGTATCGTTTAATATCATGATACAGTATTGATATTATGGGCTGCTGTATTGATATATCGCCAAGAATATTTTTTGATATATTTTATTGAATTATTTTATTAAAGCGCTACAGTTTTGTTGCTTGTTCAGAGGAGGAAACTTGTTTATGCAACACATTTGACATTTTTACAGTTTTGATGATTCAAATGGATGTGTTTTTTATTCAGTTTGCACAAGACGTGGTTTAACAAAGACTTTTAGTATCACAGCCATGATTTAGAAAACATTTTTTACTGAACCGTATTGAATAGATTTTAGATCAATTGTATCGACTGTATTGTATCGAAAGCTTACTGTATCGAGATATGTATCGTATCGTGGCCTGTGTATTGATGTATGTATTCTATCGGCAACTTCCTAGTCCTGCAGCTAATTTTGTTCAATTATGTGGGAAATAACCATGTATTTATAATCAGAAATAAGTTGTCACAGCTGGGTATCAATATGATGGGACAATTGAAGTGGTATTTCAGTTATGTAGCTATTGAGAACCTATAACAGACTCAGAAACTATGTCTGGATTTGGCCTGCATGGAGCACAACAATTTCAAGATTGTGGGGCATTGTAAATAGATTAGCATTTCCCCAAGGACAAATACAAATCAATACCAACCAGACAGAAAGACTAAGGTGCATAATTTTTCCATGACCTTGTTGTTGAATGTATGAGAGATACTCCTTACAGGCTTAACACGCCTTCTCTGGTTTCCTGATCAAATATATGGCTGGATCTCTCCGATATGACGAGCAATTAAAGGGTCCATATTACACTATTTTCTGATCTATGTTATAATGTTGTATTCTCATCAGAAACATATTTTTGTTTCATTCATACACCCAAACCCTGCAAATTTAAGAGTTCTTCTTCACTCTTCTCACACTTCAAACACTCTGTACCAACTTGTGATGTCCTGTGGAAATACAGAAAGGGCTCCATTGTGTTGTTTTTTTTTTACTCAATACACCTTCATTAGAATCATTTGGATAATTTCAGTCCTGAAGTTGCCAGTCTTTACTAAACAAAAGGTAAAAGGTAGCTTTTAACTAGAACACTACTGCTTTATGGCATCACAAGGTGGAGCATTTTGATCTTTGGAAATGTTGACAGACAAATATTGTGTAATACTCAAACATTCTGACATGTCTTAAAGCTCACGAGAGTCAGTTTTGTGTAATATACAGTCTTTAAGTAAATTTTGTGGCTAACCCATCACTACATTCTCAATATAATCCACATCACAGATAGTCCTTACATTTAAAAACCCTGTATATGACCCCTCTTGTGCTTTAAGTATGATTGGTTTTTCTTTTGCTGCCCCTGACAGTAGTAATCCAACACTGGGGCGGCAGCAAGGACGCCATTTCTCTGAACCACACCTTCACCGAGACGCAGATCGAATGGTTCAAGGCTGGCTTGAATCCACCCTCAACAGGATGAGGGAGCTCCACTGATCTGCAGCTTGGAGTTTAGTGCAGTCTATGGGGGCAAATGACAAGCCATTAATGTTGTCGGGGAAGGCAAAACATGGACAGGGAATGCAAATGAGCAGTAAAAGGCGCATTCTGTAAACACTACATCATGGACACGATATAGTTGAAAAATGCACACGCACACAGACACAGACACAAGCATGAGTTACAGAAAAATACATAAATGTTTCAGCATTATGTATACATATCATTGTAACCATGTGACTTAAGGCTTTAACACAACATAATATAATATAAAGTAATCAGAAAGGTCATAGTTTGTGATTCAGAAAAGTACAAAAATTTAGGCACTCAAAAAGGTTATATTATTTAAAGCATGGCAAACAGGATTAAAATGCCATAAATGACTGCACGTCCCTACTGAGTATATCTCGCAGTAGACAACTCATCATCTTTGTTTATTCTGTCAAGATGAGCCTGTTTATTGCCCATAAATGCTCTGTTGTTACATAAACTTTTAGCTATATGGGGCTGTGTTATGCTGCAATTTTGGAGTAGAACAGATGTTTCCATGGCCATTGTCAACTGCCTCTGCACTATAACAAAACTTGCTATGTTTGCTAATTTACACAAACAAATGTTCATCAGTCATGGCGCAGCTGCAGCCCACCTACTTCTGCTTCCATCTGTGATCTTACAGTGTCATTCTGCTGCTGTTTATGAGCCCACAGTTTACTTGCTTTATAATTCAGTATGTTACATGTAGAATTGCTTTTTTCCCCCCTTCACAATTAAAATTCTATGATCTGTTAGAAAACAGCCTCTGCAGCCTTTTGGAAGAGTTATTTTCCTATGCATTTTGCAATTTAAAATGATGGTCGTCGGTCCCTCTTTGCTTGGCAAATTTCCCAGCTGGTTAACAGTTGAAATTAAAACCTGAAATGTGTGAAATGTGCATAGAACATTAGTCTTGCCTGCAGTGGGCAAGATACTAATGTAACCTATATTAGCATTCTAGGTTCCATGCTGAGGGCTTGGGCAGCATATAAAACAGATAAAGTCCTGTATGCTCTATAGGAAACGTCTACAGTATTATTCCATTAAGTGGCATTCAATCTATACATTTGTTAATTTCCATAATATTTGGTGAACTTGGCCTAGTTTAAAATTGCCTGCATGGGACAGCTCTAATACAAGATGACATGTTTTGTTTGTTTTTGTTTTTTTTAATATATATGTATAAATTAGACCCGGAACCCCCTATACATCAGACGTATGTGTGTTGACAGGTAATTCATCATACAGTATGTGCAGAGTGTACACGCATTAGCACTTTTTTACATTATAGATTTACCACCATATTAAACAATGTGATACTTAGTGCTTCATCAAATGCATTGTTAATGAAATGCACTGTATTAAAAAATCTGTTTTGTTTGTTTGTTTGTTTTTTGTCCTGACCTTGGACAATTTGTGCTTTGGACCATCATTTATTCACATAGATATGCATAATGGAATTTTGGCTTATGTTTTCACCCCAATATACTACCCACACTGAAAACAAATTGTGTTCAAAATGGTAATGCTAATCTAAGATTTCAAAACTATGGCTAAAACCACAGACGACTGCAAACAGTGCTGTGATGTATTTTGTTATTACATCAGTTTATTTAGTTTTTCCTGATATGTGCACTGTGCCTTTAAGCGTTACGACAAGCCGTAAAGAAATGAGAACAGTCGCAAATGCTCACGCGGGTGTCTCATGTGTTTTGATCAGTTTTGTCAAAAGTTCAGGCAGTATTTTTTAAGCGATAGATAAAACAGTGATGAAAATGTCTCTACGGTAAAGAGCGGAGAGTGGAGCGGTGTTGTTGATGGGCATCGGGCTGCATCATGTTCGTGCTGGTGGAGATGGTGGACACTGTGCGGATCTCACCGTGGGATTTCAACAAACAACTGAACGATGCTGTGACCGAGGAGCTCAACAAGAAACTGGCCAACAAGGTGCGTGGAGTTCTCAAACAGAAAACACTCTTCCACCTTGTGATGTCGTGTGGTAATACAGGAACTGCTCCTCCGTGTTTTTAAATTCCATTCACCTACACTAGAATAAACTGGAAATACTAAAATTCATAAAAAGCAATAGGTCTTGTTTAGGTATTCTGCCTAGTCCATTGTTAATTATTTGGGCTTCAGCTCTGAAAAGCAGTTTGCAGTCCTGAGCAAGTACATTCCTGAAAACTATCACCATTGTTTACCATACCTTATTGCAAAGAAAATACAAACTTGGCAAGAAAATTGTAATGCAGGCTGTATTAAAGATGCTCTCCTGAAGTGTCTCTGACAAGCTTGTTTCTTTCCTGCTACTGCCCCAGGTTGTCTACAATGTTGGACTGTGTATCTGCCTGTACGACATCACTAAGCTAGATGATTCTTTTATATTCCCAGGAGATGGAGCTTCACACACCAAAGGTAAGACAGTAACAGTTGCATAGGCTCATCTTAAGTAACCTATCAAAATGTCTTCTTCATATCTTCTTTCTATAGTTCATTTTAGATATGTTGTCTTCCATCCGTTCCTTGATGAGGTTCTTGTTGGCAAGATCAAGTACTGTAGTCAAGAGGGAGTTCATGGTAATATTTTGTTTATTTATTTTATACATAGTCATAGTGCAGGGATTTTTTAACTCAACTATTGTAGACAGACCTACTGAAGGAAAAAAATAACATTTATACTTTTACTTACACATAAGGTTCTGTCAGAAGAGGCTCCTTGTGTTTATAATGATTATTGCATCACAGATTATGTTGTGTCATCTAGCAGTGGACTGACAAGAGTAGAAATGTAAAAAAAAAAAAGACGACTACAGTATTACAGTATTAAATATATCGCTTTTTAAAATGCTGAGTGGAACCATGTAGGATTTTGATATCAAAAGGGAAGAAATGTGTAATATAATTAATATACACCAATGTTATTATTATGGTATTATTGTGACTATTACTGTGATAGCACTGAGAGATTTTGAAATTGGTGCTCCTGTATCTCTTGTTAACTGGTAACTCTATTAAACTCATTAATTCATTCATTCATGCACTGGACATGGAAAAACCTCACAATGTGTCAAACTACTGATGTTTACCATTGTTTTATAGTAACTATGGGCTTCTTTGATGACATCCTCATTCCTCCCGAGTCTCTTCAGCAGCCTGCAAAATTGTATCCTGTCCCACTTACAGTATTGCTGTGTGAATGTGTTTTATGCTGATCAGATTTTCCTTAGCTGCAGCTGCAGTGATGAGGCAGAGCAGGTCTGGCTTTGGGAATATGAGACCGATGAAGGGGCTCATGACCTCTACATGGACCAGGGAGAGGAAATCCGCTTTAGAGTTACAGATGAAGTTTTTGTGGACACTTCTCCAACAGGACCAGCTACTGTTACAGAAGACACTGCAGCCCAACCCGGACAGTCCACGGCTCCACCACCAGAGGCTGCTGTGGAGAAGAAAGAAGCACCATATACTCTCATAGTAAGAATACACCCAGCACACCTCTACACTCATTTATTAGATTTACTATACACATAATTATTAGGCAAGTTGTATTTATCAGTATTAATTTTATAATTGAACAATTGCAGTGCTCTGGGTCTGTTCAAAATGTTAATAAACGTCAAACCTGAATGTTTGAGAAAGTGAAAATTAAGTTTTGGCTTTCTTAATAAAAAATCTGTGTGCACAATTATTGGGTAACGATTAATGGACAGAATTATTACGCAACTAAATGAAAAATTAACATTTTCCTACTTGTTTATTTTCATTTGTCAAAATAGTAACTCAGAATTTACACATAAACATTTCTGACATAAAAAATAAAAAATAAAAATCAGTGACCAATATAGCCACCCTTCTTCTCAATAATGGTCATAAGCCTTTGATTCATGGAGTCAGTTTCTTGATCTGTTGACGATCAACTTTTGATCAGCAGCAACAACAGCCTTTCAGACACTGTTCAGAGAGGTGTACTTTTCTTTCACATAATTCTCCCGTTTAAGAAGAGTCCACAAGTTCTCAATAGGTTTTAGGTCAGGTGAGGAGGGAGCCATGTTGTTATTTTTTCATCTTTAAGGCCTTTACTGGCTAGCCACGCAGAGTATGTGATTCATGAAAATCATTAAAATCATGGTCCTCTTGAAAGATGCAAATTTAACCTAAAACTGGCAATAGGTTTTGGAGTTCATTTTGAGTCCATCTTCAACCTGAAGAGGTCCAACAAGTTCATCTTTAATAATACCAACCCATACCAGTACCCCACCTCCACCTCGCTGCCGTCTGAGTCAAAGTAGAGCTGTGTTCCCATTACTGATCCAGCCACGGGCCCATCCATCTCGTCTGTCAAGAGTCAGTCTCATCTCATCATTTCATAAAACCTTTGAAAATAATCTGTCTTCAGATATTTCTTGGCCCAGTCTTGATGTTTCAGCCTCTTTCTTGTTCGATGGTGGTCTTGATATACTGTAGGGTTTTGATCTCCTTAGGCCACACCCTCCCTCGTTAGACAAATGCACAGCACTGAATATGCTTAAACCCAATAAGATTTCAAGTTTATAAATCATACCCTCTTGCCTAATAATTGTGCACAAAGTGTATTGTCATTTGTCATAGTATTTACCCCCGCCACTGCTCTAGATTTTGGACAGAGCATTTTCTTATTTAGCAGAAACAATTATATTGTAAATTAGAAAGAAATGGTGAAATCACACACAGGAAGACTGGAGATTCCAGCATCTACTGGTTCCTTAATTTATTTTTACTTTTTACAGGGGACCATTTCTGAACCAGGACTGGGGTTACTGTCCTGGTGGAACAATTAACCAAACAAATGAAGACAAGGGAATGGTTTGTTTGTAAAATACTACACTGTAAGAAAACATTTTACTTTACAGCTTAAAATATTGTGTTCAAGAAAATGAGGCTGGAAAACAAGAGAGAACTGATTTTTTACAAGTATTCAGCAGTGACTTCAGGTTTAAATTATGGCATCTTCAGTTAATGAACATATTCAGTTGGAAAGGAAATAAAGATATTTTTATTTTCACCTAGTTGCCTTTATTAGTATAAAATTACTGTGTGACAGGAATTTAAATTGTTAGACTTTAATGTAACTATTTTTGTAGATATGCAGAGAATGACAGTGATTCACTCTATAGGTCTATGTGCATGTGCAGCCAAAAATCACAGGCTTGACATGTGATCACTGTTCACATGATGTTGGTGAAGTCGAACCACAATAAAACAAAAAATAGTACAAATATGAACAGATTACAGGCACAGTATTTATTGTGGTGAACTTTGATGCAATTCTATAATGAAATAAATGTTGTTTTGTGTGCCTTCAGTTGCAGTATCTCTTTTATTGTTATGGTTTTACATTAATTTGACGAATTGCATTTTCCTCAATACGTGTTCCCCATATTTTGCACCATCTATTATACAGCAAAACCACACTATAGAAGATCCATTGTATTTGATATAGGCCTAATGAATCCGCTGACCATGACCTAGTGCAATAGATTTCCAGTTTGCAAGGATCAAATGTGAGAATTGCCCTGCAGTCGCTTGTCACAAAACGGAAGTATCCGTCCTCGTACACTGAGTACACTGTTCTCTCGGCTGCAGATTGCCTGACGGGACTGAAGGGCGCTCCTCAGATACACGCGGAGCGAGTAGCATCACGCCATCGGAATCTCCGCCAGCTGCGCAGACTCGGCCGTGGCGCACAGGCACACCAGGGTTTTCCGGTGCTCTTCGCGGATTTACGCGACTTATTTATTTAAATAGAGGTTACATAATTCACAGCGACTTAAAAACGATCTCTGGCGTTCACTGGTAGTCCCCATCCTCCTGTCCCGGCTGATGCGGTAAGTCTTTTTGGTGAATAATGATGTGCAAAGAGGATGTGTCTGTCTCTGTGGCTTTGTTTTGGGGTTCGACGTGAGACCTGTGTTTGGTTCAAACGTTTCGTCAATAAATATAAAGAAATTGCGTGATTAATGTTGACGACAGAACGAACGGCGAGGTTAGTCACATTTCAGAGCAAAAAAGTCCTTGGGCTTGACAAATCGACATGCTGCTGCAAGTAATGGCACATGATTAATGAATCTCTCTCAACCAAAAGTATGCTACCTTTTAATTGGGTAGTATTGCATTTGAGATAATTCTCAAACAGGAGATAGTAAGTCTTGGGTTTGTTCTTATAAATGTGCATGTAAGTCCCTGATAACTTTCTGAACCATTGCACCTACTCTTAAATGTGGTTCTTGTCTGTAATTTTCCAAACATCAGCCATTAGTCAGGTAGTAGGGTGACGGTGATGGTCTAATGGGGTCCGTCATGTAATTGTCCTGTAGAGGGAGCGTGCCCCCGACGTCACTTTGCAGCTGTTTTGACGTCACACCACGCGCGGCTCCCCTGCGGCCTTCACGGTCACGTTTGGTAGAGCAATATGGGTGCACAGGACAGAACATCCTCGTCGTTACACAACAATTAAGCTACAATGTACATTTTCTATGTGAACGGGAGAACTCAACTAAACTAAACCCTGTTTCTCCATTCGGGACATGATCCATCTAATTTTATTAGACTACATTTCCCCACTGAGTCTTGCACTCCCGTTGCTATTGAGCTGAAATGTTGGTTATCCGCATTTGATTATGATGTTCAGGTGACCTTAAGTAATTCCAGTCATCGTTCGGTTTGCTCATTTATTTGATGGCATTCTCTTGAAGATATGATAATGGATTATTAATCAGTTACAAAATAACTCAATTATCACTATATGTTCGGTGTAGTTGAATGTTTCCCATACTTCTGGAGCATATGTGCGTGTAAATATATGTAATTGTAGCCTATTTCAAACCATATTTTCAGACTTCAAAAGCATTCTGTAGAGGCATTGTTATATAGAGGCTTTTCTTCATGACATGTAGGCCTACCTAATAATGTAGCTTTTATTTGTTTTATTCTGTGGAGAGCTTGGTAGATCATTACATTATCAGAAGACTGTTTTTTGTTTTGATTTTCTTTTTTATTTGGTTTATGTTAATCCATCTCCTTTTTTGTTGAATTTTCAGGCCATATGATAACCTACTGTCCTCCTTCTATTCCATCCCTGCGGCTCCTTCTTCCTGAAGGAGGTCTCTTGACAGCCTCGAGGCAACAGCCCTGACCTGGTTATCAGAATCTGAGTCCTGCTCTGAAGCAGACAGACCACAACAGACTGGGACTACGCTTGAGTTTACATCTTTGACATGGCAGAGCCCACCTCTCCCTCTGAGCCTTCTTTGCGCTCCCCCCTGCGCTCGCCCAGTGCCTCTCTGACTCTGTCGTTCCCCTTCCTGAGAGAGGGGAGTCGAGTATGGAAGGAGGGGGCAGAGGAACCTCTGCCTCGGAACCTGCCAAGCCCACTGCCAACCAAGCGCACCCGCACATACTCCGCGTGAGTTAGTCTTATTGTTTGTTTGTGGTGGTTTGTTATGAGGAACCAAACAAAACAACAGTATGTAACTTTTAAAACATTAAACACTTTTTAAAATAGACGAAACTTTAAACATGTTTTTTTTTCTCTCAATTTGGTTGTGTTTATTGCTCTGAAATACGTTGAAAAAAATCTTTAATATAAGTGGGCTAGCATCTCCACAAACCTGACTGGTTTGGAGGGGGACTACCTTCTGTTTGTTTCCATGGAAATTTAGTTCCTTTGGCGATAAACTTCCACAGAATGGCACAAAACTCCAAGGAGAATATTCCAAAGTATGCCTTTAATTTTCTGCTTTCACTGAATCATGCAGGTGATGTGCCACCTTCAGAAAGTTACGTACTGTAGTTGGTTCTGAAACCTTTAAAATGTGCAGTGTTTATTTTGACTACCATTGTATTTTTATTTTAACAAAATGTTTTTGCAATATGAATAGAAAGTTTTAATCATTAGACTGTCAGAGTCTTTTGAGATATTTGACTGTAATGGCCCCTGACTGCATGTTACACATATATGAATACATTGTTCATTTGTGTAGTACTGTCATCTCTAACAGTGTTTCTGTGTGCTCCAGGACTGTGCGCGCTCACTCAGGGCCCGTGTTCAAAGGGGTGTGTAAAAACTTCTCCAGGTCTCAGGGTCACGGCTTCATCCGGCCCTCACACGGTGGAGAAGACATCTTTGTTCACATCTCCGAGTGAGTGCTGACAAGCTAAATTTCTCACACGCATCTCACATATTTACTTGGTTACAAAAAGCATCACAGCGAGTGGGGATGTTTTAAATGTCACAGGGAAATATGTGATTTATCTGGACATCTTCATTAAGGTAAAAAGTGGTGCAGTATTCAGGTCAGATTGTTCTACAAAAAATCCAGACATTTGTGAAAGTGTCAAATGCAGCATAATTTTGGCCTTTGCAGTAAGACGGTAGTGCATCAACCATACCACCAGCATAATTAAATCAATCTCATCACCAACAGAACATTTTAGTAACATACTATTTTAAATGAGGTGCCATTAAGGAAAAAAGTATTTAATGGATCAAGTGTGCAGCTCGATTATGTACCAATAAAATAGTATATTCAGTATGCAGACTGTGTCTTGCATTTACATGGCAATATTGATTTTGCACAGTAAAGTGGCCAGTGAGTTGACCTGCTTATGTGCTTAATTTAGTACACATTGCAGTAAATCACCCAGATGCCCTAATTGTTCCTGTTTTTATTCTCTTTTAGCGTGGAGGGAGAGTACGTCCCAGTTGAGGGGGATGAGGTCACATATAAAGTGTGCCGGGTCCCACCCAAGAACCTGAAGGTGCAGGCAGTGGAGGTTAAAATCATACATCTGAACCCGGGGAGCAAACATGAGACCTGGTCCGGACAGATCATCAGCGCATAGGCTCCAAATGGACCTTCAGGAATGGAGAAAGAGGACTCATAACTTTCACTGATCTCAAGTCTTTTTGGGAATGTAGGGTTTGCATACAAAACACTTTTACTGATCTTGATGAAATGCATAGTTTGTTTTCTAAATTTTAGATGAGTCAGGATTAGAAATTTGAGTAGGACTCTTGTTCATTTTACAAAACTGCTTTTGCACAAGAAAGATGAAATTCTGTGTAGTGACACTCTCAACAAATGCCCATATTCAGTTTCATTTCTGCTTCCAAATGGCTGTTGTTTACTTCTAACATCACATGTTCAGTATGGGTCAGCTGACTAGTTTTCTCAGCATGTATTATTGTAAAGTCAAGTGAAGAAGGACATCTGAATGAATCGTACACAATAACAAAAATGTAAAAAGAAAATTTTGGTTTGACCTGCTATTTTGAAATTACCTAAAATAATGAAGAAATGAGAAAGGTTATTGTGCATTGTGTAATGTCCAGAGCGAGAGTTGGTGAAGAAGAGCAAGGAGACAAGCTACAAAGCATGGATATACACAGTTAATGTGTCTTTGTATTGTTGTTTTTGTGTTTATTTATTTGAGGTATTTAGCAGGTATATCCAATGGTTTGTGAATTTCCCTTTGATTTGAATGACTTGACTGAACATTTGAGTGCTGTCTAGTCTGGACCTACTTTCTTACAAATTATTCTCTAGGTCAATGTCAAATTTGAAATTACGTTTTTATTGCTACTTGGAACCTATATGCATTTGGTTATAACTGTGCCCCTGTATTTTTTGTGTTATTGCTGGAATCTGTTGTTTTTTTTTCACATCTTATAGCACTTTGTGGATGACACGTTGGGATAATAATCTTATTTTAGAATTAAAATACTTGTTCGGACAATGTTTGTCAGTCATTCACAAATTTGCTCCTATTGAGGTTCTACATGTAATAAGGTATCTCCACAAAGGTAAAAAGATAATATAATAACCTAATTTATAACATTTGCATTTTACAATTCCACACTTTGCAGATGACACAATTAAAAATGTGTATAGAAAATTCTTATATGCTTAATAAAATAAAAATATTTCAATAGTTGTCCACATTTGAGTTCACCCGTAATATAATATCAGTGGACTTTAATGCACCAAGCACAATCTTATTACAAGAATTATCTCAATTCCAGTTAAAACACATGCCCTTTTATTAACTTCTGATGATTCAAAACCTTTTGGCAGTCAATCGGAGTGTGTCAGTACCTGTTGCGTAAGGCTTAGCTTTAAACTGAGTTAACTGAAGTTTTGACAGTTTGACAGAAAATGGTTACATGATTCATTAAAAAATCTAGTTGAAACATAAAGTACATATGCTACATTATGCAGAAAAACACAAATAGGTCAATGATGAAGAAAAAGTAGCTTAATCCACTGAGTTAGTCAGTTTGGTGTTTAAAGCATGTGGAAAAAACAAGAGAAATCCTCAATCATTATTTTAAAAAATGCATAAATAACAAACCATTGACAATTCCTCCCATTTCCTGCAGTTCTGCAACTAAAATATTTCGCAGATAATGAGGCACTACACTTCGTATACATTGTTTACATTATTTTATAATAAAATACCTCCACCAAAATATTTCCCCCCAAATACTGAATTTAGCTGTTAATAAATTGCAACATAAATTTACAATTACTGTCATTGCTAGTGCAAAGTAGTTATCTTGAGTATTATTTTAAACACTGCACAGTATCTCAAAGGTTAATTTAAAAACAGTTTGAAAATAAAACAGATTGTAGCAGTGACTGCATAAACAAAATAACACAGTTAAAATCTCACGTGGTCCATTTTTAAAAGGAGTGTACTGACAAATCCCTAATTTGGGGCTGTCCCTTCCTTTGAGGAGTTACTACACAAATAGTGGCACCTTGAGAATTTAAGGTGGTAGCTGTCACGTTAAAAACAGGCTCTTGACAATTCAGCATCAGCCTGGGCCTTAAAGGAAGGGGGCAGTAGTGCAGAGTGCAATGAGTTCAGTACATCAGGATTCCTGCAACGGAGTGTCAAAGAACAGTTGTTGACAAAGCCTGGCTGTGTCCTCTGGCGAGTATACTGTGAAACCAATGGTCCGAGGGTCATTAAAAATCTCATAGTCATTCCCTCCCTGCAAAGAAAAAAGGACACTTAAGTCGAAGTGTTTTAGACGTGTGGCGCCGCCTTGTGGTAGATGGGCAGAAAATACCACAAAAACACAGCACACACTTGGCCTAGTAAGAAGTACAAACTAGTAAGAACTTTGAGTATCAGTAGGTCAAAAGAGTGATCTACATGGTCTTTACTATATGATTTTAAACTAATGCAATTGACTTGCTCATGCTATCAAAAGATGTACAGCGTTAAAGAAACCTACATCTGAAGTCTCATTGCCAAAGAAGTAGATGGCATCCAGGCCTTCCCTCTCCAGGACTTCTAGGCACAGCCTCTTGTCCCAACCCTCTGGGAAAATGTCAAAGCTGATGAGACCACCTACGAACAAAACAATATTAATAATAATGATAATACATTTATAATGCATTACAATAGCCGCAGTACCAGATTATTTTTTTTATTATGAGAGAATGTTTTTGCCCTCCTTTGAGTTTATTGTAAAAGAACAACTTTTCCACATCCTCAAAGTAATTTAACAATTTGAGCTTTTTCATATTGTTTTACTTTCAAGATCAGACAAGACTGGACATTCTCAAGGTAGCATGACTGCTTGTGACAAAAACACACTGGTGTGTGTCTCTAAAAATGTAGATCAATTGAAAATATGGAATAACAGAACCGGAAAAGTTAATACATGAGAAAACTAGACATCCCAGCTTGAATGCAACTACACTAATTGCAATGGTAGCAGAAATGCTGCAAGAAATCACAAGATACTTGTTTGTCATTTGCCTTATTTCCAGGCCCACATCGGATGCACTCCGTGCCACTGCAAGTGACAACTGTGAAACTCAGCCAATAAGAAGACTTGATTCTGCACACACCCCACACACACCCCACACACACCTCCATCCCAACTAATTTGTGGCTCAATCCGTCTTACTTAGCACAAGGTGCACTGAGCAATCACAGAAGTTATAAATCTACAGAAAATATACAGATAAGATTTGAAGTTTGGTGTATAAAGGCATAATTGAAGCAATAACACATAAACAGTCACCCAGCACATTTTATAATTAAACTTCATACATAAATAAATGCCTTATAATTTATCACTTATAATTAAATTTTTACAGTATTTTCCCACTATAACTCAGATATGTCTGACTTTGGCCTCTATTAATCATCAACCATCTGAAAAACATTGAACTGCTCCTTGGGTTGCAGCAGCAGTCGTAGCTTGTGAAGCACGTAGGCAAACAAAAGCACCTCCCCGTGAGGCAGAGAAGGCAAAACTTGAATCTTTGTCCTTTTTACCAAAACACCTTTCACCCTCAAAACATTTCACCTGTTATTCACATTTGGTGTGCCCTGTTAATATGTCTACTTATGTAAATGTCTACATTTCAAGGAAATACCTCACTCCTTGAAGCGACATCATATTTTGTTATTGTTATCACAATAAACACATAATAAAGCTGAATACTCACCTCTGGTGAACCTCAGGCCTTTACCAGCAAATTCTTCCTTCAGCGCAGCTACAAACTTTTCTCTAATCTTTTCCTTCTGACAAAGCAAAGTGACAAAATCAGCATTTTTACTCATGAAGTGGGAATTAATAAAAATGTTATTGGAAGTGACTGTTATTTGCATTCATTTGTAAAGGTAATTTAGTCATTTTTACAACGCCCAAGAACAGTTTGGGCCTTTATAACCGAACGGTCTTCAGCCAAGCAACAGTTAAAAGTGCATCTTGTTTATTTTTAGGAAATTATTATTCAAAGACAATTTTAATTGTTCGATTTGAAATTGTAATAAATTAATTTGAGGGGAATTTATTGCCCATGGCAAAGTGAAAACATTTATGACCCGTCCTCCTCACAGGCTGTTGGACATCAATAGAAAGTTTGTTTAACTGCTTTCAATGCTTGGCTTTGTTTGGCCACAAGTAACACCCACAACACAGTGACATTTCACTGTAGCAAGCTGCAGATTTTAATTTACATTAATTCAATGCATTATTAATTTATCATCTCAATAAAAGTCACCCCTAAAAAAAACCTAAAAAACATGTATTTGTATTATAAAATAATTAAAAAAAATAAATTACGAAAAAAACTTACCTTATCAATTTCAGAAAATTCCAGACGCTCTTCAGGTGTACAACTGCGGCCAATGGGAGAAATGTTCAGCATTCCATTCCTAAATTCAATAAATGTACCTCTGCATAAAAAAACAACAACAACCATACAATTCATTACTTTACTGACCTTACAAAAGAAAGAACAAACTTAAGGTCCAAAGATCCAAAGCAAATAGGCTCGTAAAGCACTTTTGTTCACAGGTTTAGTGTGTTTAGGTTCACCTTTTCTTTGGCAGCTTGATAAGTCCCATGTAACTGAGACAAAAGTTAATGAGGTCCTGGAGCAGCTCTTCACCAATATGGTTCTGAATGGCCTGTCAGGAAAAAAAAAGGAATTCTTTCAATGCAAGCCTATTACAGTGTTGTGTAAATATGAAAATGACAAAGGGACGTGACTGCATACATTCTATATTGTATATACTTGTATAAACAAAACATATAACTGCTTAATCTGCAGTGTACACACACCTGTTTAGAGAGAAGTTTTCCATCTTTGTACTGCACAGTCCCATTTTCAGCAAATACATAATCAAACTTATGGATCACTGCAAAAGATAATACACATCTTATACATCTACCAAACATGATTACAATCTATTTTTTTCCAACAGTAGTTTTTTGCAGATATTAGTAGATAAATACTAAATTGCTAAATACAATTTTCACTTCACATGCTAAAAGTGATCATAAAGTTGTTTCTTGACTGTAAAATAAATATATAAGCTTTACACTATAATATAATATAAATGAATTAATTAATAAAAATTTAAAAAACCAAAAAACAAACAATAGTTGTTGTTGTTATTATTATTGTATTATAAACAAACAACATAATAAACAAATGCTCCTATTCATAACTGACATTTCATAATTAAAAATTATTTAATGCAACATTAACTGGCTTTCATTTTTTGGCACATCTTGGAGTCATTCTTCTTAACACAAATATTTCCAAATATGATGGGCTTTTGTTACTATTTTTAAAAATGTCTGTAAAGGCAGAGCACCGAGCCATATGCTAAGAGTTTCAAATATACAATTACATTACATCCCTAAGGCATATCAAGTCCAGACTGATGTGTGTCCTTTGCTTTGTGAGGTCAGGTGAGGTTAACTATAGCATAAACAGTTTACCATCATCACCCTCCCCAAGCTGCTCTGCGATCTTGGAGTAGTCAGATCCTCCCACAACGCCGATTTTCACTTTCCTCCGCAGAGTCTGGAAGAACTCATCCAGGCGTGGGTCGATTTTCTGTTCAATGAGAACAACGTGTCCCGGTTTATGACAGTGATTGTGACAGCGACATCAATAGCAATGTTATTCTAAAGATTGCCTGGGGCTGAAGTAAAGACATACATTCATAAAGACATACAGATATTCAACTGTGTTTTTAAACAGATGTCATAAATCCTGAAACTACATTCTCGCATGCAAAAGTGACTACAGCATTTGACTTCACAGTTCACACAGAAGTGACAAGTACAAAGTAAAATCTCATGGGTTTGAAGGTACACTCGCCTCTCTGCTGCAACATGAGTTACGTAGTGAAACAGTGTCCGTGCATGCATGCAGGGGGAGTGGGGATGCTGTAGCATGCACAAACATGCACTGGACCACGTCAACATAGATCAGATTCATGACAAGTCTCACTTGCCTCTCTCGGCAGGGTCAGCGTGCCGTCGACATCAAACAGGCAAAGGATGTTCCTGTTCGGCGAAAATCCGTTCGTCAAATCCATTCCGTTTTCAGTCCTGCAGAGTTCCCTTTGGATTTCAAGTGAACGCCTCAAAGACACGCACCATACTCACGCGCGCGGCAAGCACGATCCTTAAGGATAAAATATCTAAAAACGTAGCTAAAAGCAGTCAGTGTTGCGTGTTGTTTCTATCTTATTTTGCTCAGCGTGTACATTGCAAACATCCTCGGCAGACGTGCTGAACGTGCAAGACTCCTTTTGCGACATCTCGAACAGAAGCCAATCAGTGTGCAGGATTGCGCCATGACGCAGACAATGGGCGGTGTGACTCAATTCACGAATGTCAGTGCAAATGAACAAGATGACCTATTACCTAAAAACAGAACTTGTATTGCTGCAAGTTTTGTATTATTATAATTATATTGTATTATAATTTACTAGGTTTCTTGGAAAGTCTTTAGGCTACAAAACGTGATTGAACAGGCTAGACGTCCTTAAATTGTTGTAAGTACAACTACGCCCACTCAAAATATCTACTTGATTTTTGGCCACTCCTTTAGGGTTCCAGCAGCTATTTTATTTTCTCCACATTACTCGAATAATTCGTACCCTTACATTATTTGCCCCAATAGACTATAATGAAATGTATATTATAGCAGTGGCCCAATAGGCCTAACTCTTGACTAGGCCTTTTGGTTGTGCTCCTGCAGTAGTCTTAGCCATAAATGAATGTTCAAATAATCTAAATTGCTGTAGCGGATAGATTCTAAATGCTAACTTTACTTGTTTTAAAAATAAACTCAAACTATACATAAAATCTCTGAAATATATGGACCTAAAGCTCAAAAAGTGTATTCTACTATGTGAAATTCCCCTGAACTTTATGGACTGAATGAACTCTACTCTTGCTTTCATCTTTTCTTGTCTTAACTATGCAAATGTACTTTTTATGCTGTTGTATTATTATTGTTATTATATAATATGTTGTGTTTATGTTCCCTCATCCAGACATGGAACTGCTGATGACACACAGCCATGTTTGTTGTATCACGTTTGCACACCCAGTTGTGAGTAACTAAAACAATAATTAAAAAAAATGCTAAATGATGTGAGCTTGTCTTCTAGTCAGGAGTAGTCAGGGCTGTCCTCAGTTTAGTTTGTTGTCGCAGTGAGAGTTCAAAATTACCCTTTCGGCTGCAGGTGACCGGCGCTCACGTGAACCTGTGAACTACAAAAATAAATGACCTTAACTTGAACTGGTAGGTAAACCGGTGCACAATGTTCTGGATGAGGTCCAGCTCCTGATCGTCTCCATAGAGATTATATTGCTATTCCTTAAATGTTCCAGAGTGTGGGATTAAGCGTCTCTATCTATAGCTGTACACAAGCTCACACTGGAATGCATGCTTTCAAGATATTTTTAGCAACAAAAACACTTACTTGAATGACTGTGTGATAGCCTATAGGCAACGTTTAATGTTATAGTGTGGAACATTTGAAACCAACCAATAACTGGTGGCAGACCCTCCCCCTGAAAAAAAAAAATCACTTTAACATGACAGATAGCACATCATAAATGTTTTCCAAACATATTAAAGATGCATTGTGTAACTTTTCTGGTGGAGGGTTTGTCAAATGCATTTCTCCATGGGAATGTTATTGCTTTGTTTGGAATGTTTCACAATATGGTCTTAAAATCTTCAAGGAGACCTAACCAGACCAAGTTACAGGTCAGATCTGTGGAGAGTAACTTGACCAGACGTCCCCATTTACCCGGAACAGTCCCAGTTTTGAGCCCTGTGTCCCCTGTCCCAGCAGATTTATCCAAAACCAGTGATTTGTCCCAGTTTTATACAAGAAATGTCCCAGGTCTCCTTATTTTTGACCAATCTGATCCCTGTCAACAGTTAAGAGAAGCATAAATTGTAATTTGTTTTGGTAAAATACAGAAAAGTTGCTTAAAAATGACCAAAACACAAAGAAAATGTGACTATACTGACTCACATGTTAGTCATGAGTGGTCTCTGCATATTCATTTTCCTTAATTATGAACTAATTTCACAGTTTTATTATTACCAACCACCAAAAAACGGGGATGTCCCAGTTTTTATTTTGAAATTCTGGTCAGTCTGTCTTACTGTTTAACATTCTAGGCAGAGCAATAGAAACAAGCAGGTGACGGACCCAGAAAAGTTACTATTTAGTTAGCCTTTAACAAATGTGCAGTTTTTTCACATTCTCTTTTAATTTGCTCTTGGATGTAAGCACCACTGCTATCCTCCAGAGGGCAGCAGAGGCAAAGTAGATGAACCTGGATTCCTCACACAAATACAGCCTATGTATTTATATGTTTGATATTGCTGTTGCATGTAATGTTCAGCACAGGAGAAGAAAGATTATTGACCCAAATTGCTGCCTTCGTGCTGTTGTTGCCTGCTTTTGTAAAAACTGGCAAGCACACAATGACTACTATTTTCACATTCTCGAAATCAGTGCAGCTTACTGACAGAAAAGCCTTGTATTCCTGCCAAGAACAGAGATTATTATTATCTGGGGTGTACTGTTAATAGTGTATTCTCGCCAGCAGGTCCTGGAGATGAGAAAATGAAAACTCTGAACATTCTTGTCCAGTCCAATAACTGATCTGAGCTGAGCCTTTGTGACATCTGCAAACCATATTGTGATTTTGCTCCACTGAACCTGCTTTTGTGGGTAAGAGTCTGTTCTTTATTGATTAATTCTTAAAAAGGTATCTCCATACCCTTAAAAATATACAACTCACCTTCAGATTGCTCAAACCCTGCTACGTGAAAGAAAACTCTGTTTGTTGGAGACTGATTTTGCAACACGCCCATATTGCTCCCATAAATCGTGTAATCTTTTTCTTCAGTTCAAAGCAGCGATGTTTTACGATTTTCGCAACTATAGACTGAGTAATCTGCAGTAATCCTCTGAGTACACGGTGCAACTTTTGTGACAAGGGCCATAGACAGCTGGTCAATACAGTGAGACTTTCAGATAGATGAATTTTACATACGTTTTACATACAGAGCCACAAAACCTTAAAAAAGTCTTGAACACAAAAGCTTGAACTATATGGTATTAGAGGGGCAGCTGGGAACTAGTGCTATATGTTTAAATGTGAAAGTATACATCTAAAAATCTTGGTATTGCTTGTGGTGTCCCCCAAAACTGTTCAATATATACATAAATTAAATATTTAATGTATCTCAGTCACTAAATCTTATGTGGTGTAAAATATGTGGTGTCAAACTCTGGAACAGTCTGGATACACATTTCAAGCAGTGACAAAATATCCATAAATTAAAGTTGTTATCAAACTATAACAGGTATTTATTGTCCTCACATGTAAATAGTTCATAATATGGCTTAGTGTAAAATGTCTGAAGAATGCAAAAGGAAGCTCATTATGTTAAATTAGAAGATCGGGGTAGATTTAAATAAATTTTTCCTCCTCATAATCCTTTTTGGGCAATTTTAGATCTATGCAATGAGATGTTATTGAGGTTGCGGTGATAGAGATGCTTGAATTTGGGCCAGTTCAGCAGAAATTTGGTTTGAGGGCTGGATTTAGCCCCTGGGTCATAGTTTTCACACCCCTGGTTTACGTTGAGAAAACAGATTTTGAAATAAGTTGAAAAAAATATTTATATTGCCCAGACCTACCTGAATGAAATGAATGCTAGATTGATTCTACATTCTAGGCAAATAAAATCTGGAGATATTAAGCAGACAGGACTCCCCGTAGCTTGATTCATCAGCCGGTTTTACTTTGTGGAAACCGTCTGACATTGCAGCATTAGGATTCGTTCGCTTAACACTAGGTGGGTACTTTTTTCAAATTTAACCAATCGCTGCTATTTGGTCATGACGTATGTAATGCGTCGTTAACGGAGCTAACTGGTATATTAAGCTTTTCCCAAATCCCGTAGGAAGAAGGGCAATAACATCTTTCCCCTTGAAAAAAATTCACCTAACATTCTCTTTGTTCTGGCTTTAAATTCTCGATCTCGGGAATCGTTGCCAACACAGAATGTATGACTCTTTGCTGATTGGCTGGTGCCTGAACTCACACTTCCGGGATTCTTGCATACCGTCTAGTGCAGGGGTCACCAAACTTTTTTCTCTGGGGGCCACATTATCGCTCCTGACTGTGATGGGGAGCTGGGTTTAGGTCGGCCGTATAACAGAATTGTATGACCCTGATGACGCAAATTATATTCTTTGAGATCCTCCACACTTTCTTTACATATCAGACAAGCTGCACGGTCCTTACACTGATCAAAAAATAATTGGTCGTCGACTGTTATTTGAAAACTCGACACTCTTTGTCAACTATTCGTACTCATCATTTTGCTGTCCTTAACTGCATTACAGTACTCTGGACGTCCGTTGACCATTACTGTTTGATCTCAAGCTTATCAGGTGATGAAAATTCAACGGCAAATTGGGCTACAAATGTAAATGCGTCATATAATTATTTAAATATAAATATAAATACTTCATATGAATATAATTTTTTAATTGAAAATCAACAAAGTACAAGATGCAGATGTGTTATTATTTGCCAAAAAGCAATAAAAAAAAAAAAATAGGCCATGACAACTTTTGAGGATTGTTTCATAGGGCCAGTTCAAGTGGTGGGGGGCAGAGGAGCTGGGAGGCCGGTCAAAGAGGCATAGTGGGCCTGAGTCAGCCCACGGGCCTTAGTTTGATGACCCCTGGTCTAGTGTATTCTGATTCCTGACCTAGTCGCTGGAGAAAAATTAAAGTGGGCGGAGGCAAAAGGTGGCGCCAGCCTGACTAGACTCCCCCACCAGGAAGGTTTGAAACAATAAGACCATCTTAACATTAGCATTCATTAGTGTCTTGTTAACATAGGTTATCTCCTTATCTGTCTACATGTATGCGTTAACGTTTAAAGACCACAATACTAGACAAAACACAGTGTTTTTTATAATGCACTACTGTTTAGCACCAAGGTCATGGAGTAATCTATAGGCCAGATTTAGAAATGATTTGGATACGGCTCAGGTTTATTGGAGTTATATGAAGGGTGTAGGAGGGCACCAATGACTCATAAATATACTAATGATTAGCTACTGAAAATATTAACGAGGAATCATATCTCTAGTGACCTCAATCCGCTCACACACACACAGGACTATTAAGTTTTCCCAATGATAAGACTGGAATTTGTGTACCAAAAAAAATCCACAAATCAATTGTTATCCAACAGGGGAAACTAAATGTGAAGAAGGAATTCAAGTCACTTCATTTAGTATAAATAAATCATAATAAAACCAGCATACAGATAATAAAATACAGCACAAAGACATAAAACATAATCTCAGGGCACACAGTAGAATGGCACAGACTCAATACAAGGAACTTCACAAAAATAACAGGAGAATAGGTAAGCTACTGGAATTTCTGCTCTTAACAAAATACCTGTAACGTTAGATGAAGATGCACACTCTAACTTTTTAGTGACGTTATTTTTTTTTGTCTAGAATTTTCCACACTATGGTATTAATATAGCCTGTTTTTGTGGACATACACTGCCAGACCAAGTTACAGGTTAGATCTGTGGCAACGTTCACAGTAAAATCATGTTTTCTTTTTTACTATTATTATTTTTTATACTTAATTATGTCATGTTAATGTTTCACAAAAAATATTCTTGCTTGACATTACAGCAGACACAATATTTATATTTTGTTTTGTTTTTTTACCATTTCACATTTTAGAAAACACCTGTAAGTGAATAAATACTGCAATAGTTTCATATTTCTTAACTATGACTCCAGGCAGCTTTCAAAAATAGATCTCATTTGATAGGATAAGCTGCCAGTAATTGTGATAGAGACCAATGAGTTATAAATATTTTAATTAGGGTTATGCAATGAATTGATTTCAAATGGACATGTTCACATCTAATCCTCTGTCAGGTTTCAAGCAGAGTGCAAATTTTCTTGTGTTTGTATTTGTTTTGAATGAAAATAAATAAATACATTAATTAATTAAAAATAGAGATCAATTTAAGAATTCCACTTTTGTTACATCACCCAGCCCTAATATTTGTGAGGTTAGGTTAGGTTGCTTTATCCGTACTCGTAGATAAATTTGTTTTGCAGATTTGAGAGGCTGGTCCCACATTTCACATTTCATTCATCCACATTATGAACAATAAACACGTATAAAAACACAAGTACAAAATAAAGTGTTACAGTGCTCCAGTGCAAAATGGTTTATTCCATAAACAATTAGTTAATATCGTCCATCACACTTGGCTAAGATCACAATAAATATTAAATTGATAAAAACACAAAATTTTTCCAAGACAAACGTACTAAAATTGATAGATAAATAGATTACAATTTATTCATAAGGAATGAAGCTCCTTTTAAAATGATTCATTCTCAATCTTGGGCCTAAAAGCCTCTGACCAGAAGGAAGCAGCTGAGACTCTGAATTTAGTGGATGTTGCACGTCTTCTAACACACTCTGGGACATCTGCTGTAACTGTCTTGAGTACAGGGAGTCCAGGCCGCTCTGAGGAAGACCAATCACTGAACTCATCCATTTAACTAAGTGATTCAGGGAGTTCTTGTTTTTAACAGAGACACTCCCAAATCATGAGACCAACGAAAACGTAAAAACTGATTCCATAAACATCTTATAGAACGGTGTCATCATGGTCATGGTACATGGTAAAAAGAAACTTCCTCAGACAATGAAGACACTGTTTTTTTACACACAGCAGCACAATTATCATCAAAGCTCAATTTTGAATCAATGAGTGGAGTCCACACACTGGACAGACTGCCCCTTTATACGTGTGTGATTACAGTAAACAAACAAACAAAGCACCTGACTGACACTTATGCAGCAAATTCCTCCAGAGAATCTAATGTTGTGAAATCACATAAACCACAAACTGATATTATTTTAGATGTATATATTTACTGTCCAGACAAAGACACTTTTCCTTATACAAACACAGCTCCATTAGCAGGAGGTAGCCATTAAACAGCTGAGATGACACAATAAAACTCCAGTCCTGTTTCCTATCAACGCATCATCCATTTCCTCCACTACCTAGTAGGAAGCCGCTTCTCATAAACCATAATCGCAGTACCACCAATCTATTACAACGTCATACGCTTTTAATATACGCGTTCTACTAGTTTATAACCTTTCAGTCTGAGTAATGGTGAAAACTTTAAATAAAAAAAAAGAGTAGCGAGTATCTTTTAGGTAGAAAAGCTTAAAGGAATATTATTCTATATATTTGAAAGTGGGGTTAAATTTGCCTTGGTGATAAATCTGCTCCTTATCAGCAGCATCAGCAGTGTGAGAAAGACAGTGACGCTGATAAAACTGACTGACTGACCATAGACTGATAAAACTGTTGTTTGAATTGAGTAAGGTTTATGATCAGCAATAAACGTGTTGTAGAACGCAGTACAAAAGAATTCTGAATGCCAAAAAGAACAACTTTATATTTTTAGTTACAATGATTACTTGAAACAATACTTTATGAATTGATAAGAATCACAATTTAGTCAATAGTTAATGTAAATATAATGGTGATATTGAAATGGCTTCACTAAATGGCCTTATGGTCATTCCTAGAGAGAGAAAAACATGTTAAAAATATACTCATAGTTTTCTATTTAAGCTGTTTTTATAGCTGCCAGTATTTATTTATCTGCCCGACTCGAGTTCTTATGTTTATGGCCTAAGTTGACCTTCGGCTCCTCTTTGCTTTTCCATGATGGCTTCTTTAAAAATACTCGCTTGCAATACAACCTCATGTTCAATTTATAGTTTACACATATTTTCTGGTAGCTAATTTCTGAATGTTAGATTTGAGAGGTTGCGTTAAGTGTTTCTTGTTTTTTCATGTTGACAAATAGAATTATCTATGATTAGAAGCGATGCATTGTGGGAATCTGAGGCCCTCCTCCCATTTTTTTCCTACCTGGCACCAACTGTCACCAAAGTTGTTCATTAACACAGGGCAGGTGGATCAGCTCGCACCAGGGTAAATCACCACAAACCCCTCAGAGCAGGTGAACGCAAAAGGCGGTGTCAAGACCACCGGTGTTGTTTTATTTTTTGCA
This sequence comes from Boleophthalmus pectinirostris, assembly GCF_026225935.1. Lineage (NCBI taxonomy): Eukaryota > Metazoa > Chordata > Actinopteri > Gobiiformes > Gobiidae > Boleophthalmus > Boleophthalmus pectinirostris. Next base: position 23,496,716 of record NW_026571115.1, on the reverse strand, counting down.
CTGGATGTACAATAAGGGATATAATTTTGTTGGAGTCGGACAAATGTGACAGCCTACAATATCAGGATAAATTTTTTTTCATAAGTATTTTCTTGTCATGTAGATGCTTTTGGAAAACACAGATGAAGATGTCCATTTCTCAGAGTCTATTTTGCCTGTGGATATTAATTGTAACAACCACAGCCAACCTCATGCTGGATTCTTGCCTCACTCAGAAATACGCGTACAGGATAAATGTAGTGCTACTTGAAGACAACACGTACGAGTGGAGTCGGCCTTATGTCCAAGCTGCAGTGGAACAGGCGATTGAGGAGGACAGGCTGGAGAATGAGAGGCATGGTATGAAAATCCACATCCGCACTATTGCTCTATTATATCAACCAGCACGCACATTGTCATCTCACATGTAACTCCTCTAGTGTCACATGTCTGTGCTTGTGTGTGTCCATCATAAAAAATGTGTAATTCCCCTCAGTTAATTTAGTTCATAAAATTATAATTGTAAGAACATGCAGAGACCATTTAACATTTTTATTTCAGTTTCACGCAATCAAATGTCCAAGCTTTTGGCAAAGGGACAAGTCTTTATTTTCTATTCATATATTACCTGTTATGTGAATGTTGATTTATATTTTTAAATTACACTGATCCTAATGTGATTATGGATTTTCATTGTTTGCTGGTCTTACATGTAAATAAAACTTTTGTAAGTTCATATGGTCACTGAATATGAATCTTTGACTTACCTGCGACTGATAAATTGTATTGTGCAAGTATTGTTTAGTGAATATGTGAATGTGTGTGAGTGTGTGAGTGTGTGAACTGGCCTGTTATTTTTTTTTTCAGTTATATGTTGACCTGTGTTAACGTGGCCAATTGTTTTTGTCTGAAAATTAATAAAAATATTGGAGAAAAAAATAAATTAATTAATTAAACTTTTGTATCCATAGGTCTTGACTTTACGTTAACGGCCAACTACAATGGTTTCAATACGTCTGGGTACAACAGACAGGGCTGTGGCAGCAGCACCTGTGAGGGAGTCACCATCCTCAAGAGGCTAAAGGTGAGCCTATGTAACATGCATACTCTCACTGACATGTAGTGTTGTCATCGATTTCAAAGGCTCTTTTTAATCATTCAGTACCATCTTTATGCATGGTGACTTTTCTAAGATAAAATATATAATAAATAAAAAAAACAACAACACTTAAGTTAAGTTTTGCTTAAAAAATAACATATTATTGCTTTGCTTAAAATGCTCTGTAGTTTCCAAAGGGCAGCACTTTGGAAACTGTCATGTTTATAAAATGTGCTATATAAATAAAGTGGATTTAATTGAATTGGATAAACATATCATTTTATGTAACATTTCAAAACAACATTTCCTTGAAGAACAGAACATTCCAGACCCTTCCATAGACTTTGAAGTAGATTTGGTGCTTATAACTTGTGCCTTTGCAGGAAAATTTTGAAATAGGATGTGTGATGCTTGGACCATCCTGCACCTACGCCACATTTCAGTTAGTAGAGTAAGTACATTTGATTATCTTGTCCAATTTATTCCTTTTACTGCTCCTATCCATTGATTTCGGTTTCCTGTTGCTGAATTGTCAATTGCTTTAGTAAGAGTCATAATTTTTATCTCTTTAACCCATGTATTCCTTTTATTCTTTTTCAGTCAAGAAATTGGCCTGACCCTGAGTATACCTATCATCTCTGCTGGAAGCTTCGGTTTATCCTGCGATTACAAGCCCAAACTGACTCGGATTTTGCCCCCCGCACGCAAGGTGTCCGACTTCATGGTCAATTTTATCAATGAGAGCTTGTTACCCATAAAACAGTCGTGGAACCGGGTCTACGTGTACAAAAAGGTGAATGCAACAGAGGATTGCTTCTGGTGAGAACACACAGGCAATAAGTCACAATACCTCCATGTCTCCATTATGAGTTTATTAAGTGATTGTTATGGGGTTTTTTTCTACAGGTATATCAATGCATGCACTGGAAGCACCATCACTCAGTTTTGCCACAAACACTCTAAGAGAAATGCTGCGTAATGAAAATGACCTGTTCACAGCTCTCAAGTCAACTAAGAGACACAGCAACAGTAAGTCACAAAGTCAAATCTGCAAAGAAATAGACTGATCTTTGTTGATTTAGCCTAGTATTTAACAGATAAGCTAAATAGTTTCCCCCACACAATTTGTTGAACTACAATTTCTTGAACCTACCTAACAGGGCAGGGATGGGGTGAATTGTATTGTTTACCCAGGGCCCAGCGCAGAGAGTGGCCCTTTACCAAGTCATTGGCATTTTCATTGGTAATGGGCATTTTTCATTAGAGTACATGTCCACCAAGATGATTTGTGCCCAGGGCCCAAAATTGTATGCTACACCCCTGCCTCGGGCTATGTTCATACACATTACAACATTCTAAAAACTCTATTGTTTGTTGTTTAAAACTGAGCTTGAAGACAGTTCAAAATTGTATGGAGGGATTAGCTGTGTAAAGAGCCCATATTACACTTTTTTCTAATCTATGTTATGTTTTGTTTCATTCACACTTTTGAGTAGCCCTTTATTATTAGTCTGTCTACATCTCCAAAGCTCAAAATGCTCTGCTCCGTCTTCTGATATCATATGGTAACCAAGGATGTCCACCACTGCGTTTTTAAACTTCTACTCCTTCACAAAAATCATTTAGATGATTTCAGCCCTGGAATTGCCAAACTCTACTGAACAAAAGGTAAAAGCTAGCAGTTAACATGAAAACTACCACTACACGACATCGCAAGGTGGAACAGAGCATTTTGAGTTTTGGAGAGGTAGACAGACTACAACTCCAGGTAGTTTTTGATCAGGTAAAGATTATAACATGGCCAAAAGCCAGTGAGTGAGAATTTTGTGTGACCTTGCTTATGATTATCTCTGTAATTACTGGAGATTTATTACTTATTTATTTTTTTACAATAGCCAGAAACTGGTGCCATGCTATTATTGGGTGATTGGTTAAGATGGAGCTGAAGATTAACTGGCTTGGCTAACTTCAGTATGGCACACCTGAACCATTTTCATTGCTATATGACCATCAAAGGTTTCACAGAATGAAAGATGGGTGCCATTTGGACTATTGATACTGGGAATGGCATGGTGACACAATTCACACATTAGCAAACACTGTCAAAAAAGTTTTTAAAATGACAAAATACACAATGGATTTAAACAGAACATTTTCAGGAGTGTATGATCAATACAAGCATTCATGGTCCTGTTTAGGTGTGTGATTTTCAAAAAAAAGGAGTGGCTTGTCAATGCAATTTTATATGTGAGAGACCACTTGCTATAGTTCTAATTCAGTTCTTTCTGGTCAAATTGTGTTAAAGTAAAGCTCAGATCAAGCCTAGGTTGACCAGATTTTCAAAATAAAACTGGGACATCCCTGTTTTTTTTGTGGTTGGTAATAATAAAATTGTGAAATGAGTGCATAATTAAGGAAAATTGTTATGCAGGGACCACTCATAACTAACATGTGAGTCAATATAGCCGCATTTTTTGTGTGTGTGTTTTTAAACAGCTTTTCTGTATTTTACCTAAACAAATGACAGTTTGTACCTCTCTTTACTGTTGGCAGGGATCAAATTGGTCAAAAATAGGGACACCTGGGATGTTTCTTTTATAAAACTTGGACAAATCACTGGTTTTGGATAAATCTGCTGGGACAGGGGACACAGGGCTCAGTTTTCAGGGCATGTTGATGCAGCTGCAAAATATCAACAAAAAATCCCCTTATTATTGACAGAATGCAACCCAGAAAATGTATTATTTTTTGTTACCAATTTGTTGTACAGTTTTCATCCTTTGTGGGGGCCCTGCCGACATCGCCTACATAAAGCAGAATTCTGAAAACATCCATCCAGACATTATGTTCATACTCTTAGACGTATACAAGTGAGTACTGTAACTGTTTTGTTTATATCAGGCCGTAACACACCAGAAGTAAACATATTTTCTTTTACACAGTCTGCAATACTACAGCAACAGAACCTCCAGTTATGGCATGGAGAATGTTCTGGTGGTCACTCTTCCTCCGCGAAACTATAGCTGTGGTAATTTGACCTCCAATGACACGGTAAGATCCTATCCAATACTACCTTATTTAGCCTGTTAGACACCCATAGCATTCATCCAGTCAAATGAAGCTCACCGAGGCTGCAACTTATGGGTCAAATTTGAAGCTGAGTTCCATATTAGGACTAGGAATTGATTTATTGAGAAAATAGTGAAATAAAAACATCAGCTGGCAGGTTAGCTATGTCCATTGGTTGCGATCAGATCTGTGGAGAGGCACGCCTATTAAAACTATATGTTTTCAAGGTCATTCACACCCTGAGCGCCTGAGAGAGGCAGCAGGGTACAGCCCCTCCTGAAGATTTCCTCAAAACCAGTACCTTTTTTAGTTATTCTGGTTTTCTCTTTAAGATTTTATTTTATTTTCCTTACTTGATTTGACCAGTTAAACACTCACAATGGTTTTTGGGTGTGTTTGCCTTTTTTTCTCCTTTTTCACTGGTGTCTTTGTTCTTGGCTCTTTGGCCCAGCAGAGAAGGCCTGTTGTGTATTCCAGAGAGCACTTTCTTTCATTGCCCAAGTCCCCAGTGCTGTTTGGAGTTAAGCCTGATATAGTCCTCTGGAACTACAGAAGAGGACACGCAGAGGATGTCGTGCTGAAATGAAAGTGAAACAGTGAAGAAGTAAATCCAAGCTTGCGGTTCCGTCAGACCGCATAGGGAATGTAAGGTCACTGGGAAATAAGATGGACAAGCTGCGTTCAGACCCAGAGGGAGTACGCTGTCAGCAGTATCATGTGCTTCACGGAGATCTGGCTTCCACAGACTGGGATGTGCTTTGCCAGCCCCACGGGGACTGCATCGACAGCATGACGGACAGCATCAACTTCTGTGAGGATACAGTCCACATGCACTGTCCACTGTTACCCAAGCAACAAGCCCTGAAACACCAGCCAGCTGAAGGGTCTACTCAATAAGAAAAAGCCTTCAACTTCGGAGACAAGGACAAGGTGAAGAAGGTACAACGACAGCTAAAGGTCCAGCTCAGGAAGGAACAAAAGGCCTATGGAACAAAATTGGAGGTAAAATCTCAACAGAGCACCAGATGTGTGGAAGGGAATAATACAATAATAATAATAATACATAACACTTGTATAGTGCTTTTCAAGATACCCAAAGACGCTTTATATGAGAAGACAAACAACGACAAACAAGAGAAAAAGACAGCTGAAACAGGAATGAAGACCATCACAGGTTTCAACACCAGCAATGCAGCAGGACAATAGCCCAGACAAGTCAAACAGACTCAATTTGCATTTTAATCATTTTTCATCTCCTGATACCCCCGTCTCTACAGCTCACCACAGACCACTCAGACGGCCATTCATCAGTCCATCACCTCTACTCCCACACCTGCTCCCACCCCGTAGAGAAACCCACCCCAGTGTCTTTGTCATCTTCGCAGGTGAGAAGACAGCTGGAGAAAGTTCATCAAAACAAGTCTCCAGGACCAGCCCAAGTCAGCCCCCGTGTGCTGTACAGCTTGCTGAAATCTCGCACTTTCTCTTCACCCTGAGTCTGAAGCTTGAAAGGAAACCGGTGCTATGGAAGACCTCCTGCATTATGTCAGTGCACAAGAAGCCTATTCCACCTGGATTTAATGACCTCACAGTTGCATGTCATGAAAATATTTGAGAGACTTTTTCTGGCTCAGCTCAGACCCCTGGTGGTTCCAGCTCTGGATCCTCTACAATCAGTGCCATTTAGGTGTGGAAGATGCTGCAATCTGTCTTCTGCAGCCGGCCCACTCACATCTGGATAGTGTTAAGGGCTCTGTGAGGATATTGTTTTTTGATTTCTCCAGTACCTTTAATACAATGCAGCCCTTTCTGATGAGTGAGAAGCTGCTCTGCTTCCTTATGACCACTTGTATATAGCTTAGACTTTTTATTACTTATTTTTCTATTTTATTTTGACTTGTACATATACATTTAGATAATTATACCTTATTTGACTCCTGTCTCTTGCTGTCTTTTTTTGCTAATTATTTAGAATTTATTATTACCATTTATATGTTTTATTCTTTGTCATTATATTATATTGTTATGTGTGAGCTACTGTGTCCAAATAATTTCCCTTGTGGATCAATAAAGTTAGTTTAAATCTAAGTTCTAGCAGTATCCATTATTGAATGAAAGCAAGTTTAATGCCTTAATGTGTAGCCCAGCAAAGCCACAACATCTAACTCCCCACTAGAAAAGTTATAACCTTTCCTCAAACATCATACTTGGACTGTTGGACAATTGAGGGATTACACAGACACCTTGTACAAACACTTAGTCCAGATCTAATCCATCTTCATAGATCATTCTCTCCTGGTTTGGTGATAATATTGATCTAAAATCTCTGTAAAGTCCTGGTTTACTTAAGATGGTTAATCTTTGCTTAACCTCAGTTTGGAACCTCCAAAAAGACTCTCTTTACTGCTACGTCATGGTTTAAAATTATTCCCTGATTCTGATACTCTGATTGTCTTAACGAGTCTGTCTTTGGACTTTTTTTTAACCACATGCCCTATTTACACTTTATAAACTTAATATTAAACTCTTCTGTCTTGTGCAGGTCAATGATTATGTAGCAGGTTACCATGATGGGGCCATCCTGTTTGGGAAAGTATTGCGAGAGAGGATGCTCAGTTTACAGCGGGGGGACATGCCTCATAGTGACCATCCCTTTGCTAATATCTCCTTTTATGGTATGTATGTTTGACCACTGATAACCTGGCTTTCACACAAGAGATACACAGCAAATACTAACTGGAGTGTATCAATGGAAGTGGGAAAGGTCCATTTCCACTATATAGAAGGAAATAGTTGTTCAAGAATACCACTGTCACTGTATAAATAAAGAGAGAACATGCGATTACCAGTTTATGATGCATTTTACTGTTGCTCAGCGAAGCATTCATCAAGTACCTGTTGCCCCTTAAACATGTTTGCATTGTTATGTTATATCTGTAAAGGCAAAGGACTACAATATTTTCTTATAATAATAATAATAATCATAATAAATGTGGTTTATGTCCAAAACAACATATGAAACAAATTATAAACCAATATTGGCTAACGCAATAATCCAGGGGTGTCACACTCAAATTCACAGAAGGTGACTAAGTCGTGGGCCAGGCTCAATATTTATTAAAACATTCTAACAACATCAGCATGTTTTCTCTTCTTTTGAGATATGTAATGTTAAACCTTTGCTTATTAAAATAAATGTTTAATAATACTTTTGCTTAAACATTGAATCCAGAACAAGCATAATGTAAAATAATAACAAAATTTTAAATAAATAATGTCTCTATAGCCCATCTGTAGCCGGTGGGCCAGCTCTAATACATACTTGATATGATCTCGAGGCCTGAGTTTGTCATGTCTGTAATAATCAATATTACTACAAACAATTTATTTCAATAGCATCAAGGTTCTGATAAAAATTTACATTATTTTATAGATTTAACAAATCCAAGATCAGCCTTTTTATTTGACATAGTTTGACTAGTAAATGAATGCATGAACCTTTTGTTTTATAATAACTGAATTGAGTGGATCAAAAGTCAATAGTAATAAATCAAAATCGCAGTATTAAACAACTATGTCGCAACATTTTCCAATCCAAATTGTAAAAGGCATGTGTTTGAAAAAGTCAGCTGTATTTGTTAAAACGGTTGCTTTGTTTGCTGTATCCAGGCATGGCGGGACACTATGTACTTGACCAATACGGAGACAGAGATGTCAACTTCACTCTACTTTACACATCCACCCTTACAGGCGAGGTGAAGCAACACACTAGTACTGGCAAGTTTTAATTGAATATATTTTACACAAGTCTTACATTGTTTGTTTTACTTCGCAGTACACAACTCTTTTCACATTTGACACGTCCAAAAATGAAACACAAATACTAGATGTATCTCCTGCTCTGCCCTGGAAGGATGGTGTTCTTCCTGACGATGACCCAGAGATGATAGATCGTAATACACTCAGTCCATTCTGATTTATTTAATGCAATCATTCAAATGATTTCAAATTATTTGTATCTTATGATTTCAGGTATAACTTCTCAGGATATCATTGTAATAGTTTTGAGTCTCAGTGTTGTTGTGGTCACAGCCATTGCACTCATCTTCTACAGGTACAAACATTCATTTTAATTAACCAATATAAGTAAAAATTAGGCCTTTAGATAAATTATCAGTAGTGACTGTAATGCATCAGCAAAAATACTATTTGGTTTTGGTTGATGTTTTGCTTTGAAAACCTCTAGGCAGAACAGAAAGGAGCGCCTCATGCAGAAAAAGTGGTCACACATAGAGCCTCATCTGATTGGTCCTCTGGATGAAAAAGAGGCTTGTCTAAAGGTACAGAAGTCTACTAGTTTAACATAAAATTAAATATTATGCAACTATACTTCAGCATTACAGTATTTTTGTGTTAGATTGACGATGACAAGAGAAAAGACAGTATATTCCTTGCTCATCGAGGGCGTTATGACAAGAAGGTAATATATGTTTTTTTAAAAACCTTCAGCTGTTTTTTTTTATACAAAGACTAACTTTTTTTTTTTCATTTCAGCCAGTCATTTTGAAAGAGTTGAAACATTTAGATGGTGATTTTACTGAAGAGCAGAAAATTGAGCTCAACACGGCAAGTGAACCTTTATATTTATGTATAATAAAGCTAATGGGGTTATAAATAAATAAATAGATAAATGGATAAATAAATGAATAGTTATATACATACCGTTTAAATATTGTGTGATTTAGAAATGGCTGTCAAGTGTAAACAAGTTTCATTCTAAATTGCAGTTACTCCGTATTGACTACTACAACTTGACCAAGTTCTACGGCACAGTTCAGTTTGAGTACGGTGTGTTTGGTGTATTTGAGCTGTGCCAGAGAGGCTCCCTCAGGGTAAGGATACTCTCGTGCCTCATCTGCATGAAATCTATAATTTATATAAAAATATAGCTTCAAATATTCTTGCAGTTATATATTTTTACATGATTAACAACACAGTCTATATACTTTTAAAATAAGTCTCATGCAGTCACATTGTGTTGTATTTGTCTCGATTGTTTCAGGGTTTTGATGTAAAAACCATGACTACATTAAACACTTAGATGATTTTTCTGGCCTCTTTGTGGCTCTCACAATGACTTTACAGTTTGTCTGATAAGGGACAGATAGTTAAAGTGCAGCAGTGGAGTGTGTGCATGTAATCACACACACATTAACTCAACACCGGGTTCATAATACTGTTTGTCTTCACAGTACATTCTGAATGACACGATCTCCTATCCTGATGAGACCTTCATGGATATGGAGTTCAAGATTTCAGTCATGTATGACATCGCAAAGGTGCACTTTTTTTCTATTTGTCAGTATTGTGGTAATAAAACATACTCTGTTCTGTTGTGTTCACTGATGCTTGTGTTATACAGGGTATGTCCTATCTTCACTCAAGTAGCATAGGAGCTCATGGTCGCCTTAAATCCACTAACTGTGTGGTGGACAATCGCATGGTGGTCAAGATCACAGACTTTGGTTGTCATACTATTCTCAGCCCCGGCAAAGGTGAGACAGTTTTGCTTTTACTGAAGAAAACTAAATGAAACATATCCTCACCATTTCATCTCCTCTTCAGATTTGTGGACAGCCCCAGAGCACCTTCGTAAATACGGGATATCTCAAAAAGGCGACGTGTACAGCTATGCCATTATTGCACACGAGATCACCATGAGAAAGATGACGTTCTACTCACAGTCCTGCTCAGATAAAGCAGGTGAGCATTCATCCATAAGTATTTCTAAATTAACTTTTGATCGATAGGGTTTTGGAATAAAAATTTAGATCTAGTTCAGATCAACAACTTGAATATTTGAATATTTTTATCTTGAATTACACTATTTATAAGTTTGCCCTGTTTAGGTAAAGCCATTTTAGAGTTGCTTTAAAAAAGAAAAAGTTACATTGGAAACTGTGATTGATCAATACGATAAGAAAAACATATTTGTTATTTGCTTATTTTCTTTGCCACATTATCAAATCCTTTAGGTTGATCATATTGCTTTTCTTCCTGTACAGAAAAACTCTACAGAGTGCAGCATCCCAGTATGACTGGAGTCTTCAGACCTGACCTCAGTTTTGACGGTGCATCAGAGAGAGAAATTGAGGTGGGAAAAGACACTTGGACACCTGGACATATCACTGAAGAGCAGTATAATCTTAGTGGCTTGTGTGTATTTTCACAGCTGTACACTTTAATAAAGAACTGCTGGGATGAAGATCCAGAACGCAGACCAGATTTTAAGAAAATAGAGCTAACCCTTGGTAAGATTTTTAGGTAAGTTGCCATCTAATACAGTATAATTAGAGCTGGGTAGCAGCACCTTTAATAGATGTAATAGACTACCATATGCAAGTCTATAAAGTTATTATTATATTGTTGATTTAAGATTCATGTTTTTTGTGCTATACGTATACTTGTTGTTTTTTTGTTTTTTTTATACCGAGATCTGTGCATTATTGAATGTTCTTTTTTAGTTGATTACACAGTTCACAGTTGATTAAATTCACATTACGTTACTAGTGTATTTTTTTCACACAATACATTTGACTTTTTTTTTATTCAAGAATCACAACTTTTACTTCAAAATTAGTAATATTATTTTAAGAACTTACTATTTTGACTGCTTGGCCCACCTCTTAGTATAATGAAAACATGCACATTTCCAAAAATATTGTGAACAGATATTTTTTCACCAAATGTCTGAAAGTAGAAAGATCTATTTTTATTTTCCGTTTTACAGTGCTCTCCACAACACAGACAGTGAGACCTACATGGACAACCTGATTCGTCGCCTGCAGATGTACTCCAGGAACTTGGAGCACCTAGTGGAGCAGAGAACAGCTCTGTACAAAGCTGAGAGAGACAGAGCAGACTGCCTCAACTTCATGCTCCTCCCTGGGTAAATCTCATGATGGCTTATTTACAGTGAGGGGAAGAATACTTTGAAAAGTAAGTCAGTTGGTTTGTGATTCGAAGGTTGAGGGTTTGAATCCCTCTCTCACAGATGAATGCTGTTGTTGTGTCCTTAGGGGAGACCTGTAACCCACCTTGCCCTCAGTGTATGAATGTGTGTGTCAGTGGAGAGCACTTCTTTGTAGGGGTGTCAAATTATCGCGTTAATTGCGATTAATTAATTACAGTCATATTTAGCGCGTTATGTTTTTTAATCGCGTTAATCTAATTTTTATTCTCTAACTTTACTGTTTCTGTATGCGAGTTGCTTTATTATAAAACCTGTTTTTATGTGTTGTTGGGACAACAACAACAACACACACACACACACACACAAAACACATTTATAATTTTTTTTTATTTCGGTAATTCCACTCATTGCCGGAAACCCACACAAAACGCGTGCAGTAAGAGCGATGTAAACATGAGTCGCACAATGGACGAGGTCGAAGAGCCAGTAGAACAGAGGCAGCAGTGCACAGGTAAAAACACATTCGTGTCTTGGAAATTATTCTCCCGAAGTGAAATATAAAAGAAAATAACAAATATAAAATCGCCTACAACTTAAATGTCACTGGTGAAAACAACCTGCATAGACTCATGATGTCTGCACTACTGTCCTATAGTGACCTGCCACATGAGGGGACACGCACACACAAACACACACAAACACACACACAAACACAAACACACACCTTCATCATCGTCATTAACCTGAGAACGCGCGGACCACGTTTCCTTCCGTAGTTACTGCGCGGACAACGACGTGCTCCCATGCGCGTGTGATCGTGATGTGATGTGTGGATCGTGTTTTCTCGCGTACGCGGCGTAAACCGCGCTTCCTCCTGTGAACTAACACCAGAACTAACACCAAGACTAAAACCAGGACTTATCCAGTCCAGGACTAAACCAGGTCTAAACCAGGACTAAACCAGTCCAGGACTAAACCAGAACTAAAACCAGAACTAAAACCAGGTCTAAACCAGGTCTAAACCAGGTCTAAACCAGGACTAAACCAGAACTAAAACCAGGTCTAAACCAGGAATAAACCAGAACTAAAACCAGAACTAAAACCAGGTCTAAACCAGGTCTAAACCAGGTCTAAACCAGGACTAAACCAGAACTAACACCAGGACTAAAACAGGATTAATCCATTCCAGGACTAAACTAGGACTAAAGCAGGTCTAAACCAGGACTAAAACAAGGACTAAAACCAGTGATCTCATATATAAAGCATTTCTCTATCAATAATATTTTTAATATGGTTAAGGAAAGACTGGACTTTTTATTGTCTTTAAGTAGACAAAAGTTATTATGTTCAGATTTCCTAGTCTTTGCTACTTTACAGCAAACAGTTTCTTATTCATGGAGACTTGGGCTCAACAGCCAATTTGGAGAGATTTGTTAAACAATAAATGACTTTATAAAGTCACTTTTTTTAATCTATATCAGTCTTTTGATCTGCCACAATAATGTAATAATGAATTTAAATGAAAATACCTCAAATTGAAGGCTTTTCTCAGCAATTTTTAGGTGAGATTAAAATGAGATTAATTAGATTAATTAATTACAGATCATAATTAATTAATCTCTCAATTTTTTTAATCGCATGACAGCACTACTTCTTTGATGTAACATACTTTGAGTGCCTTGAAGGTGGAAAAGTGCTATACCATTGGATTAAAAACTGTTCTATCTCTTATGTTTGTTTGATATGCAAATTTGTGACAATATAGAGAAGGAGAAAATCACACATGAATACACTACAAGAGCAGTGTTTGCTATTCTTCTTTCTAGTTGAAACTAATTGCAAGATTAAGTGGCGCTGTGTATTAATTTGATTTTAGATAAGTAATTCTGGTCTGAAAACCACCACATGAGTAACTGGAAAACAGTCTAGCCTACTCATAATGAATTAGTATACTGAATACATATTTTCACTACATGTAGTTCCTTCACAGCACTGCTTATTTTTATTATGCTTATTCTCCTTCATTGAAAACCATTGTGTGTTGTTGTCTCAGCCCTGTAGTGCGTTCCCTGAAAGAGACAGGCCGAGTGGAGCCAGGAGCTGTTTGAGGAGGTGACCATCTACTTCAGTGATATTGTGGGTTTCACCACTCTGTGCCACTACAGCACCCCCATGGAGGTGGTAGACATGCTTAATGACATCTACAAGAACTTTGACAGCATCCTTGACCACCATGATGTCTATAAGGTACTGCAGAAGAAAAAAAACAAGAGCAGTTTTGTCACTATCACGGTTTTAAAGTAATAATATCCTTACTTAAAAGTTCTAGTTCCACTATAAGTAGTCCATGTGTCGTGTGACCAAAGCTTTATGTTTATAATATTCAAAGTTTTATGTCTCTCAGCTTAAAATTTCACCATGTAACTTTTCTGGAGAGTCACCGCCTGCTGGTCTCCATGGAGATGTTCTCGCTTTGTCTGTTTCACAGTGTGGAAATAAATGTATCTCCATGGAAACAAGCAGCTGTTGTTGTTGCTTTACTATGAAAAGTTCTATCCAGGCTGACACCGCCTTGTGCCCCTGCTCAATTTCATTTCTCTCCAGCAACTAGGTCAGGAATCGGAATACACTAGACAGTTTGCAAAAACCCCGGAAGTGCAAGTCCAGGCACCAGCCAATCAGTGAAGAGCCATACATTTTGTTTTGGCAATGATTCTCGAGATCGAGGATTTAAAGCCACCAAAGAGAATGTTTGGTGAATTTTATCAAGAGGAAAGACATTATTGCCCTTCCTACAGGATTTGGGAAAAGCTTAATATACCAGTTAGCCTAATTAATGGCGTATTACATACATCCAGACCAAACAGCAGCCATTGGTTAAATGAAAAAAGTACCCGCCTACCGTCGAGCAAACAAATTCTAATGCTGCGAGATCAGACGGTTTCTACAAAGTGAAACCGGCTGATGAATCAGGCTGGAAAAGTTCCACGGGTATGACATTAAACTTATCTATCTTCAGGAGACAAGCAGATGGAGAGGGGTGCCTTTTAAATGAACAGTACACTTCCCTAAGTTTTGTCTTGTCCACCCATATCAGATCATTATCACACTTCTCTTTTCCAGGTGGAGACAATAGGAGATGCCTACATGGTGTCTTCAGGTTTACCCAACCGTAATGGGGACAGACATGCAGTGGACATTGCCCACATGGCCCTGGATATACTGTCCTTTGTAGGGACCTACCAGCTGGAACACTTACCTGGTATTCCACTATGGATTCGAATCGGTGTTCATTCAGGCACGGAAAAAATGCTTTTTATTTTGTTCATGTACATATATAGGTTTTATGCTTTTGTCTGCCCTAACGATTTAGGTCAGTATATTGAAATGTATGCTTGTGCGTAGGACCCTGTGCTGCTGGGGTGGTGGGGAACAAGATGCCTCGTTACTGTTTATTTGGCGATACAGTGAACACCGCTTCCAGGATGGAGTCTACAGGCCTGCGTGAGAAGACACCCTTTCATTTAAAGACTTACAGCAAGTGTGTCAGTGATTGATTTACCTATTCAAACTGGTCTTACAGCTTTGAGGATACATGTGAGCAAGTCCACCATCAACATCCTGAAGAGAACAGACTGTCAGTTTGAGTACGAGCAAAGAGGAGAGACGTACCTCAAGGTGAAGCATTCAGTGACTTTTCTCTCACTGTGCAGATGTATATGGGACATTTACTTTAGTCATTAATCCTTACAGGGAAAAGGCAAAGAGATAACCTACTGGCTGACAGGTGTAACAGGCCAGAAATACAACCTCCCCACACCTCCAACTGCGTAAGTTACACTGCAGTAAAACATGCAAATACTGACTATACATAACATTTTGTTGACTGTTATTAACAAAATCATTATATAAACAAGAGGTTTGTATTCAAATTGACCATTTTTAATTAGTGTTGATATTATTTTTATGAGTTTATAGTATTTACATTTATTTCTTACTTTGTTTACATTTGATGACACAGAGAGAACTTCCAGCGGCTTCAACAGGACTTGGCTGAAATGATCCAGGTCAGTTTAGCGGAGCGTGCAGCATGTACTGAGGGCTTTGAGAAGAGGAAGACCCTGTCCACCAAAATCCGACGACGGGAAACCAACAGCAGTACACAGAGTGATCCCCCAGACTACTTCCACTTGGCTGTCACCGACAGCAGCACCTACCTGTGAGCCCCCTGCTGAGCTTTGTAAGGGACACATACTCAGGAACACAGGGACTGCCACAAAATGACTTCTTCCTCAAGCATACATAGATCATACTTATATGCTCTAAAACTGTGCAATGGACACTATTCAGTAGTGTTGATAGATTAAGTAAATTATTACAAAGACTTCTCGGTTATAAAACTGAGGCCAAGTTAGTAAAAACATAACAGAGGAAGCAGAGAAAATGTTAAATGAATGCATATAAGAGGTTTCTATGATAAAACTATCGATGCTCAGCCCAGTCAACAAGTGTCCATCTATTTGGAAATGTTCTGTTTTTGTTTGAATACTGCTGGTTTGAAAGCTCATTGATTGAGAATTATGACAAAAAATGTTTACCGTGTAAATAACCCTTTCTGCTGCTAAGCCAGCTCACATTTATATACCACATATATCCAGCTAGTGTAGAATGTGAGATGTGAATAAATAAATCTGAGAATATTTCTCTTTTACTGCAGAGATGTTTAATTCCAACACTTCTTGTAAATAAGGTACAAAATGTTACTATTTCTGTGTAAATATAGTGAACACATCTCTGATGAGGATCAGCAGCACAACATTTCAAATACATTGTGAGTAACAGAACACATAGAAAAGCATTAGAGAGTTTTGGGGCTGACCAGCTCTGTAGCTGGGAGTGGAAGAGTTTTGGTGGTGACCAGCTCTGTAGCTGGGAGTGGAACAGTCTCCTGTCTCACAGCACTTCCTTTGAGCCCACTCCAGTCCCTCCCTTCATGTTCTGTGCTCTCACTTTCAGGACTCACTCCTTCTTGCCACACAGTGGCGGTGTGGAGTAAAGTGCTGCAGCCCTCAGATGGGGGCACACAGTGAGGTGGGTCTGTTTTCAGAAGTGGGTGCTCTGGTGGCACCTCCTCTGCAAAAATAAAATGTAGAATGTAAAAGTACAAAATTAGGAAAAGATTTGGGTGACAATAAGTAACTAAGCTGATAGAGCTGTCAGATCCAATGACCCACAGGTGTACACTGGTGTATGAATGTGTGTGAATGGGTGAATGGTTCTTTGGTGTAAAGTGCTTTGAAGGAGGAAAAGCGTTGTTGACCATTTACTATATTCTCATCACAGAATGCAATGATGTAAGGCCGGAAGTCCACAAACAAACAGAAAGATGCCACTATATATTTTAACCAACTGCCCTTTCAAATGCAATAATTTCTAGCAGCAACTAATTAATACTTTGTGTGAATTCTATACATGCTGTTTATCCAATTTATTTATTTCAGATTATTCTGACTGTGACATTTGCATAGTTGGAAAGACACCCTAAAATGCAAATATTTATTACATATGACTGGTATCTTACTAATAAATTACACATGAATGAAAATAAGGAGGTGTGCAGAAATCTTTTGTATGTTTTTGCTGCTCCCTCTCCTTCAACACACCTGTTTTCAAAAAACTGAGGTGCAAAGTTCTCATTAATATCACACCCGTGTTTTTACCAGAAGAGCGTATGCTTCCTAAAACCGCACCTACTGCCCAGTACCCACCATCATCACGAAAAGAGATTCTTTAATGACAATGTTAAACAGCTAAAAGAAGGTTAACAGAAACACTCTCTGATTTCTACAGACGTTTACTTCTGTTCAACACAACTACGTCTGTTTCCTTCAGATATAAATATATTTGACACATCCTCTCACACCAACAGATGTACAATGAGTTGAAACTATTGTAACCCTATGGGGACTTAAGGGGCCCTGGTTGTTACACTTCAGCAGCTATCTTACCAGTGCTCTGCTTCCATACTCAAACTAGGCTAAAAAACAGCACCATACTGTACATACACTTGTGGATTATTTGATATGTAGTTTAAATGAGTCATGGAGAGCACATATTTCATGTTTATAAAAGTAGTATAGATTTTGTAATGTGTTTTGTGGTTTTCCACTGCATTGAGCTTATTAACACAGTTGATTAGTTATTATAACCTTGGATAACTTGCTTGGACCGTTGCATATTATCATTGTGTCCTTGGGCAAGACACTTCACCCACCTTGCCCATGAAGTACTAGTAGTGTGTGAGTGAGTGAGTAATTGGTGGCATTATTATTATAAATGTTAATAGTAATGGGAATAAATAATAAAATAAAGCAATAAAAAATATAAAAAATAATAATGGCATATACTTGAGGAGAGAAAGAAACAAACCCTAAAATGAGCAGTCTCTTACCTGTGGATTGTCTTTTGTGCCTTCTGTATATGACCAGCCAAATGGTCAGAGCCACAAGGGAGGCCAGAGTGATCAGCAACACAACAGTCAACACTTGTGGGATAAATACTGCCCCCTTCTGGTCAGCAGGGGGCGAGTTCTTCAGCTGGACTACTGTCTGGTCAGCAGGGGGCGTATTCTTCAGCCGGACCAGTTGCTGGTCAGCAGTGGGCCTATTCTTCAGCGGGACCACTGTCTGGTCAGCAGCGGGCATGTTCTTCATCCGGACCAGATTGGTTAGGAACGGCTCTGAAAGTAACAACACCAAGTCTAGTCACTGATATTATGCATTTTTAATTGCACCATAGCTCTTACCAGTGGGCATTTGATGCCCAAGATCCCTGGGCATGCAAACTTGAAGCAATGAGTCCCATTTATATCCAGGTGCACAGCTCTTCTTAGGCATTGCAGAGAAAACATGAAATGACGCTGTTATGTTGTTAGGGTTGCTCACTCTACATAACAGCCTTCTGGTGACAAAAGCTGAGAATATACTGCTACAGCTAATCAGTTTCAGTTCCTGTGTAGAGAGGAAAGGGTGAATCATGTGTCCCCTGGGAGTCTAGAGAGGGAAGTGCAGTTTGACCTCAAGGGACTCCTATATACCTTTTAATTTAGGATTCAAGCATATCTTTATTGCACATTAGTAATATTAAAAAAAACACACACAATTAAAACAAACAAACAAAAAACAACCGTTGTTTGTTTGTCCAGCAGCAATAAGCTCTTTGCGGTCTCACTCTGTTTTGTTAATTCCGCATGTGCTGCTGAAAGTAAATAGGGATTAGCCGCTGTGTTGCTTGTATGTATGTATGTGTGTGTATATATATGTATATGTGTGTGTGTGTGTGTGTGTGTATATATATATATATATATATATATATATATATATATATATATATATATATATATATATATATATATACATGTGCCCCAGTTCTATTTTATCTTTTGTGTGGACGAGTGATTGCCTGAGTTTTCTGTACAGTTTCACAGGTGTGTTGATAGTGTGCATTCCCATTACCCACGTTTTCTGTTAAGCTCTGTATGGTAATGTTATCATGTCTAGCACGCTTTAGTCATGCTTCATCTCCATTATATCATGAGACTAGGGGAGCTCTCGGTCTGTTTGACAGCAGTCCTAACACTGCCTGACCCCTGTTGAATGACGCCGCATGACATGGCTCAATAACAGTGAAAGAGCCACGTTTCAGCATTATATTGACAAGTATAGATTAAAAAAAAAAAAAAAAAAAAAAACATAGATAGATGGATGAATGGATGAAAAAAAAAGAAAAAGCCAGAAAAGATAAATAGATAGAGTACTACTACATTAGTAAGATAATCTAAACATTTATAAATTAAAATTTAATAATATCTAGCTATAAAAGCTGATGGTTTGCAAAAAGTACAGCAGAGTGGAATAGTCTTACTGTAGTTTTTTTTCAAGTAGACAAAGTTTGGCAATTTTTACATAGAATAAAGCTATGATGTATTTTAAAATTGGATATAAAGAAGGCTGATTTTCAGCAGTAATTAAACACTCCATACATTTTTATTTCAAAATGCTAGAAACAACAATCACAACATAAGCCAGTTGTTATTTTTCATACCATGAGATTCATATTCAATTATTCAGTGTTGACTGCTGGGTAAATTTGTAAGGCTAAAACCTGAATTTTCTTAGGATCAGTAAAATATCAAATACAAATAGTTCAAGCCACCACAGTAGAAGAGCCCTGAGTAATCAAATAAATTTAGAAACATTGCACATTGTCATAATATACAAATTAACATTGGATACAACACCATCTAACTCCTTGTCTTCTGTAAACCAGATATTTAAAAATACTTTGGATTTGGCAGTTTACAAAATCTTACCCCCTTCCCCCCATTTACAGAACATGCGTATTTACAGTACATGTGCACTCGCTCCCAGTACCAGATACATGTGATACCAGTGATACCAGTGATACCTGTGATACCTGTGATACCAGTGATATCAGTGATACCTGTCTATAGTCTGTATATCAAAAATCAAGGACTGAAGAGAAGAGGCTCCATTGGGACAAACGTGTAATTGTAAAAGCGCGGCAGTCCCACATGGCTAATGTTTGTGAACTTGTCCCATCTGAACAGTGGTAGCCCGCCCTGTGAGGTGGGCCCGTTCACTGCCTCAGCTCTGAAGTCCGCAGCCATTTTGTAGTCTGTCACCTGCATAGAGAATCATAAAAGACATTGGAGGAAGCATCTGTATTGAATGTGAGGACAAAGTTTTGGACATGGAAAAGATTATGACCTAAATTTGATCTTTGAGTCTTTGAGTATTTTTTTTATTTGTAATTACTTCCACTGACCTTAGTGTCATAGCAGCCTCCTGGAGAGGGGTTCACTGCCTTCAGGTCATTGCGGCAGCAGATGGATTTGCAGGGGTCGTTCTTGGAATATGGATCCTTCTTGTAATCTGAAGAAACAAATTTAAGACCATGGGAAATTATGTTTCAAAATTTGTAAATCTTTCAATTTTCAAACTCAGTTTATTTAAAAATACATTTTACTTTGTTGCCCATATTCCCCTGACATTTCTAACCCTATCATTGTGCCAATATATTGACTACACCTTCTCTGTAAATGTAAACCATTTCAATTAATGTAACAAAGACTGTTCCTCTGATGTACTCATCAATAATTCTCTTCGTACAAACATACAAACAAAAGAGACTTATTCATTGTTAATAGACTGACGTACTGTTGTATCTCATGATATGCTTGAGTGATTTCAGGTCTGTCACCGTAGCCTGGTCTCGTCTGAAGATCTTGGCCCTGGGGCAAAGGTCATAAGAGAAGTCCTCTCCAAACTTCTGCCACATCAACCCGTACCCGCTCAGATTGTAAATGTTCTCATGAAAGGGAATATTGTAGGATGGCCAGTAACCTGTAAGAAATGGCCAGCAAAAAACACAATAGTTAAATGTAGTTCTGCTTAGATTTACATTTAAATGAATGGAGGAAGTGAAAACAAAGAAAATAAATAAAGAAATCAGCAATAGATTACTGTATGTCAATTGCAAATGTCTGAAATATATTGGGTAAATTATACATCATGATTTTTGTTTTTACAGCTTAAGATAATAATATTAGCCAACATGCATTCATCATCATTCATTCATCACATTTTAAAGGTGCATTCACTCTTCAGTTGGGAGATACACATAGAACTATAATATAATTATTATAGCTCCATGGGGATACACCACTCATGTCCTTGTCACTTAGTTTCCTTAGACTTTTGGCATTACACTCATATCTCATGGAGATAAGCAAAATGTTTACAATTAAAAACATCTGAAATGTAGTAGATGCTAGAAAGGTAAGTAATAGCATCTATGCTGCCCTACAAAGGACAGACACAGTAACGGCACTGACATTTAAACTGAGGAAACAAAAAAGTTTAGACGCTGTCCCTCTTGTGTATGCCAGTGGTACAGTAATGATAGTGTGTTTATGTGCTACCATATGATGAGGTCACATGTATCTATCACAATCATTACCACTGAGTTTACCTTTGACCTCTGAATGTACAGTTAAAGAACAGAAAATGAGGTAGTCTAAGGAAACATATTTGGGGAGAAACATGAAGTATTTTATTTTATGTTTTGAATAAGAAATTTAAAGTTTCAAGGCTGTATTTTGTCATTTTAGAATTAGACAACAAAACATGTTGCAGTATCTGTGAGCTGTGTGAAATTCTCCAGTAAAACAACAGAAAAGTGCAATAACTGGTTTGGATTCTTTAGTTACAATATTCACTGCGGTTACTTCACTTTTCCTTTGAATCACTGAAGAATCTGTAGTTACTGCAAATTTCTGCAAACAAGATTTCTCAAGAAGATTCCACAAGAAGGTGGTGTACGATTCACCAGAAAAGTTACATTGTGCACTTTTAATATGCCCTTATAATTTGTATTTGTTTGCACATAGATAATTTGAGTGGAGATGTTTGAAGTATTTGTTTTACCTAGTCGTAAAGCTTGAGTCTGATCTGATGACTGCACAAATCCAGGGATCTGCTCCACCACAGTCAGAGCACCATCCTCCACACTGTGCCCCAGCTTCACCTTATTTCTGTCCAGCACCATGTACTGGTTGTTGTAAGTGCCTGCAAGCAACAAAGAAAATACAGTACTCCAACATAAAAACAACCTGTATAATATGAAAGTCTTACCAGAGTTATAGAGGGAGAAAATCTCTGCCCACTCCTTTCCTGTAGAGGCTAGGCTGTTGGCCAGTCGAACCCTCTGCCAAGCAAATAGACTCCCAGAGGTGATCAACTTAAAGAGATCGGTGTTGAAGACATTGTTGGTGGTCTGTGTCATCATCAGGCCACTGCCCAAGAGGTAGAAGTCATCCAGGGACACCAAGAATCCTGAATGAAATGTGAGAGCCAAATACACATGAGACACATTGGGAGAGTGAATCTGTATCAATTGTTTTTATAATATGATGAATGAACAGCTTTAATAAAAAATTAAATGTATTGTAATTGTAATTTAATCAATTTTCTCTGATGGTATTTAAAAAAACTGTTTATTTATTTATTCGATTGGGACAGAGCGTGTTAATGGACAAACATGACACAACATGAACGTAAACACTGAATTGTAGACTAAGGATAATTTCCATCCGTTGTTCCAAATAGCTGGAGTCACAGGGGGCCAAACAATAAAATATTTCACACTCCACTCATTGCACAGTTTCCATTATTTTGCAGTCAATTTGGCCACACATTCAATACATGCAGATATGTGTTTCTAGCAAATCAATTAAAATCACAATGCAGTTATACATGAGTGCACGTTTGCTTGCCTGGGTAGCTGCTGAAAGAGAGTTTTCCAGTAGCTGTGTTTGATTCTGCAATATTGAAGTCCCAGTGCTTGTAGATCCTCATTGTGGCAGCATAAGTGTACCAACTGGAATGGGCAAACAGCAGGTTCTCAAAACCAGGAAGCATCTGAGGATTAAAGTATTACTCATTCAGTAACTATTCAGTGCACTTGGTCACAAATAGATTTTTTGAATGATAAAGTAAATGTGGCAATAAAAAGACAATAAAAAGCACTTTACATTTACAGGGCTTTTTGGAATATAGCTTGAATGGAAATTACTTTATAAAGGTTCTAAAATGTTCATCCTTACGATTATCTTAATAGTAATATTGACCTTGATGAGGGCGGAGCAGTGCCCCATCCCAGGAAGTTTTAAGTCTCGGAGTGGAGGGTGGGAGGGGTTCAGGGCTGGGATCAGATCCAGCAGATCTCCAACTCCGTTCAGAAACTGCACTTCAAACTTTGTGAGTGGCTTTGGGAAAAACAGCAGATAAACACCTGTTAGAGTATAAATTACAGTGAAACATATTAGAATTAAATTGTACTGCCTTGCTTTTTCCTATAGGGCTTTAGTGGGAGTACTTTGGCGTCAATGTCATATTAACAGGGAACTGGTGAAATGTAGAGCTGACACTAACATACTTAAACAGACAACCATTTAATCCATTCTCTGTGAGCTTTTTAGTGTGACCAATTCCCAGAACACATCTTTGAAGCTCGGATGAGGTTGGACATGCAGACTCCAACCGCACTATAACCTTCTTGGTTCATAAACTATTGGAATCACCTAATTCATTATGAATTCAGTTTCACTTTAAATTTTTGTCATAGTGCCACACAGAAGCCTGTTTTTCAAGTCTCAAATCTTTGACCTAGAGTCCAAGTCAAGTCCCAAGTTGAAGACAGGCAAGTCCAAGTCGAGTCCAAGTCCTCTGCTCCTTTCAAGTCCCTTTCTAGTCTTTAGACTGAAGTACCAAATACAGATTGTATTTTTGCAGTGTATATGATTTTTAAACTAAATTGTACTGTAAAAAAGTTTAAAGGGTTGTAGAAAGCTTTTTTAGGAGCTTTATAACCATTATTCCATCATGTAGACTGCACTGAAATGTAAGGATCATGGGTTATGTAGTTTATTGTCTGTGCTTTAATGCATTGTACTGTATATTGCTGAGACATTTGATGATAGCATGTAACTTCAGTTACTGTTACATCCAAAGTAACAAATAGAGAAGTTTGAGGGACATGCTCAAGTTTTTCTTGTTTTTGAAAGCATCAAGTCAAGCCTGGGCTCAAGTCCAGGCCATGTCCCGAGTCATTGGCCTTCAAGTCCAAGTCGAGTCCAAAGTCTTAGTCCATTTTATCAACTCATCAACTTAGTAACTCAAGTCTCACTCGAGTGCCTTCTGAGTGACATATGATAAAGACTAAACAATGATACATGATCACATAATAGACATGGCTGTAGCTTCCTTATTACACACAATGAAAAGAAGAACCAGTTTAAAATTACAGTACTTTTTTTAAGAGCATGCCTATCAGTTCCCTCACATTGACTTAACTTTGTGCCTGTATATTTGAATGTAAAACAAACCCTTTTTCCATTTTTCTTGGCCCAATCAGCGACCCCAGCCTGTAGTCCGTCCATCTGTGCCATAATGAAGCCTGCATGCGCCCACAGAGGATCACCGCTCTGTTTCTCTTTCACTTGGGATCTGACCCATGAATCCTGTTTACTACATGTACAATTTAATATGACTTCAGAATCATAATGCAAAACACCATTCAATTTAACATAAAAGCAAAAGTCAAAAGAGCAGCAGCTTACTCCATGAAATTTTCAACAAGGGCGAGTGTCTTAATGTCACGGATTAACTGTGGCATCATATTGGTGCAGTGGTCTATGATCTGTCTGAAATTGCAAACAACAGAGGATCATGTCCAAAGTTCTCTACCATATGCAAAATACAGCTTAAAGTGCTTATGACAGGCTGAACTATACGCTTAAGATAATAATTTTTTTTTTTATTTTACAAAAAAAACAAATCAATTATCTCCCCATTTTGGCAATTTTATAGGTTTTAAATTTTACCTCCTGGTGGAGAGTCACCTAACAACCCTGCTGTAAGTAGGGCAAATCTCCTTTAATGTACACATGAATTATTATTTGACAAATAAAAAACAAAAAAAAAACACATTTATTTGTTGAAAATTTTGAAAGTATCATAAAAAAATGTGTTTTGTGTGTAAATTGTGCCAAACTTTCGGACAGAATTCGCCCTAGTGTGACGTCGTCAAAAAACTTTGTACTTTTTTTTCCAACATATTTTTTCTCCACAAATTGCTTCTTGATTGGTGTAAAACTATCATTTATATTTGAGCATGTATTATTCCACCAAATTAAGCAAAAATTTGAGAATCTGTCATAAGCATTTTAAGATGATAGCAATAAAATGTTTCCTATATAGGTTATATAATTTTGTTTAGCCTGGCGTTCTACATCATGGAGCACGAGACATGGCTCCAATAGTGCACAGGCAGCACATTCCTGACACTTACTGTGCTGTTAGGAAGCCTTCCAAGTATCCAGCCAGATAGAAGGTGAGTTCATCTTGCTTGGTCATTCCATAGCCCGCCCGGATCTCCAGGACACTCCACCCAGTACTGTTCAAGGTATTATTCAGGTAGCCATACGCGTCCCCCTCAGTCTCCAGAACCCCCTCCCTCAGCACCACAAGTTTGTGAGTGGGGTCCCAGTAAACAGTGGCTGCAGACACTGAAACAAAGCCTCAATACATCAGTCTTGCTACAGATTTATTGAATATAGGCAGTGGTGGAGTTAGCAATTTGGGTGACCTAGGCAATCTTGACTTTGGGGCCCTCACTATAATGCACCTTTTTTTGGTTTGTTTAATATATTTATTGTCTGTTTTTCCCCATTGTTCTTGAGACACGCACATCTCTATTTATTTGCATTATGGTGGATTGGAAACTTGTTTTATTAGTTAGGTAGCTTAGCTTAGATAACCAGCACTGGAATTAGTTTAATTTTTTTGCTAGTACAGTTACATTTTTGTTTACATCCATTACATATGATTATTATTATTTTTCTTGTGATTATTGTTTAAAAGTAAATTACTCTCATTTAATGTCATATTGAGAGAAAATCAAATTGCATTGAGGCCTCGGCCATGAGTAAGCACTGAGGGCAATTGATTGGGGGCCCCTCCAGGTTTGGGGGCCCAAGACAGCCGCCTACTTTTGCTTAATGGTCGCGCCGCCTCTGAATATAGGCTCTATGTAATTATTAATATACAATAATTATTGATATACAAAATGCAAGAACGGGATCGCATAGTCCCATAGTCAATAATACGATTTTGTCAGTACTGATTTATTGTAGTAATGCTGAAGAAGCGCCCGCGTGTGTAGGGGAAAGGTACTATAGGTAAAAACGAAAGTTACCTCACAATTGTCCTTACACTACCTGGTAAAAAACACACTTCCTTCAGTGAACTACAACGTCTCAAACTGTGTATGATATTTGTGTAAACAGATCGAACAGCCTGTACGTGTTCAAGATTATCCACACTACTGCCATTCCTGATTTCACATGATCCCGATCTACTTACTGTTTGGGGAGGCGAAGGTCGCAGCCGAGCACAGAATAGCAGCTAAAGCGCAAGTACATTGCCACCGTGTCAAAAACATTTTGGAAGTCTATAGGTTTCCAGCGATCTTCACACAGACTGGGAAAACAAGAAGTGGAGGGAGCTACGAACTAGCTTCTTCCCATTTACTGGTAAAGGTACTTTTGAGGCGGCGTGTTTCCTGATTGGCTGATTGTTATAAACTCCACTGTGCATTGCGTTGTACAAAATGCAATATTGGAAAAAGGTATCTATTGGATCAGTGTGTAAATATACTCCTGTAAACAAACTTTTGACTGTTCAAATATTATCACATAAAACAAAATGATTCACCCCAGATGGGACTCGAACCCACAATCCCTGGCTTAGGAGGCCAGTGCCTTATCCATTAGGCCACTGGGGCTATATTGCCACATCGTGGACAGAGTTATTATTATTATTATCCATCATTACGTCAATATCGGTAACGTGTGCTTGTTAAAAGCAATTAAATACTGTTGGCTAGTAATTATTTGATAATTCTTTGTCAGTGAGTGGTTGGGTGGGATTAGAGAAGAATAACTTGATTCTTCAGGACAGGTTCCGTCATTTTGCTATTTTTACATGGCGTGAAACAAATGTTTAACGCGTGTTTTGTAATTTTCTCTAACGATTGCGATAATGCTGGACGGTATTTTAGTAGATTCATGATGTTTTAGTAAAGCTTGGGAGCTCGCGTCTGCCCTCTACTGGCGCACAGATGTATAACCATGACTGTAGATGCAATACATTTGTGAATAAAAATGCTCTCATTTTGCTGTTCTTCGTGCAGACACAATTGCAAAACAGAATGATTTTTATAATATGCTAGAACCATGCACCCAATTTTGTGAACCATCTCATTTCAATCTTGCACAAATGACAGCAATCTCAAATTATTCATGATTTTCCAAAAGATAATTTTAATTATTAATTTAACCATAGAATACATTGTATAGTGGGACAATTTGGATGCCATTTAACACACAACAAAAACATAAAATATATTACAATAAAGCTCACACAAATCTGTATCTGTATAACAATTTACAGAATGTAAATGTAAAGCTATAGTGAAATCTATTAAATAAATCAAAAAGCATAAGTTAAAATATGTAAATATAAGATTAGTTGTTGACACATCAGTAGCATAGTACTGGAAAATGTAATTTCATTAACAATACAAACAATCCAACAGTGGCCACCTCCTCATCAGGGATAGAAGGCACATCTCATGTATACAGTATTCTGCACAGTTCAGATAAATTAAATATTTTGCATTTAGTCGCAACTGACCTAAATCCAAAGTGAAATAACCATGTGACCTGGACCTGATGCTATTTGATTGTTTGCCAGTTTAAAAAGTGAAAACTGGTTGGTTTTAACCACACACTTAGTCATCATCAATCAGCTTCTCTGCACCGTTCTCCGCCTGTTGGACTGTGCTTGTTCCTTGCACCTCTTCACCACCGACCCCCTGCTCCTCGTCATCCTCGTCTGTGTAGGAGAAGGACTGGCTGCTGTAGTTCATCATGGTGCGTGACAGGTCCACCTCAATGGGGAACACATCCGCCTCCTTCAGCTCTGCGTAACACTCGTCGTAGTAGTGGGACATGCTCGAAACAAAACGCTGCAGCTGGAACACAATGTCCTGGACTGCGTTTAAGATAAACGACAGACACAGGCATGAGTGAGTAACATAAATGCAGTTTATAAAAGGAAGCTGACACCAGTACATTTTTTTACTGCCTTGTAAACTTGTAAAATAACCTGCTGGTCTCTATGGGGATGTTGCTTTGTCTGGAATGATTGTTGTATTGCATCTATTCAATTAAGACAGGTGTATTAATTATTCTGAGCAGCGCCACCGCTCCACAGATATGACCTGTAACTTGGCTCTGCTCATCTCCATGGAGAAAAATAAGCTTAATAGACACGGTTCACTCTAGACAAAGCAATAAAATAGCTCTATGTTGGAAGATCAGCTACCAGAAATGTCACATGATGAGCCTTTAACTTCAAATTCTGATCAATGTTTTTCTAGTACATGGTGGGTGATATGGTGGGTGATATGGTGGGGATTAGTAGTACTGATTTGTTAGTTGAAACAAATTCACTGACAGAAATCATTGACAAATTGACATCACATACCGTGCTTCTGATCAAGCAGCTCTATTTTCTCCAAAACATCTTTCCTCATTTTTGCAAAGCGGGCACGAGCTTCTTGGCGACATCTGAGAATCAAGCGATACTCATAGTTGCCGGTGCTAACTCTGTACAGCGGTTCACCCATGGCCTGTTGGAGAAAATGATTTAAAAAGACCAATGAAACAATATTTTAATTAAAACTAACAAATAATATTCACTATGTACTCACTATGCTGCTATATTCTTCATCATCCATTTCTTTGACCTTCAGACAATAAGACTAAAAGAGACAAATGTTTTACTTCACTAATTAAAGCTTCATTACAATAACTTGCTTATTTTATCTTACCAAATATTCAAACTTCACATCTAGATACTTTCTGATAGTAAGCTTCGTGTCTGGAATGGCTTTGTGAAGGTACGTGTTGAGGTCATGGAGCATCTGTAAAACCAAATCAAGTCAATGAGATGAGGACGACGACGAGTTTCACTCTTTTCATTCATAATTAACTCACAGGTTTGATAGTCTTTAGAAGCTGAATACCAGATTTTTCAATGCTGCGGTGAGCATCTGCAAACTTTACAAATGCCTCACTAGCGGCTGCCTGTGGCTCCCGAACACCGATGACAGAGAAAACATCACCAAAGGCTGCATAAGCAAAGAGGTGTGAATCAATTTAGGTGAAGTTCATTTGTGATAACATTTAAAAGGTCCTACATTATGCTAAATTGTCTCTTGTTAGCTTTTAGTCATAATTTAGTCATATAATGTTTTAACATCATCAAAAACATAAGTTGTATTTTATTTCATTCACATATGTCTTTTATTCTTAGTCTGTCTACATGTCCAAATCTCGAAATGCTCTGCTCTACCTTGTGCTTGTGTGTGTTTATTGAATTCAAAGTGCTTTCTGATTGAGAGAAGTACTAAAAATGCATGGTTTAAGTGTTAACCATGTGTGAAACTAAACACAACTAGGTATATTTTGGATGAGGAAACAACATTATTACATAGATCAGAAAACAGTGCTCTTTAAAACACTAGCAAACAATTACACAGGAACTCACCTCTATGAGTTTGAGAAAGCTCAAAAAAAGCTCTCAGGAGTCTCTTTGTGTGTTCCATAAGTCCTGTACACAAACTCAACATGTAGTATCTGACTAACATCAATTTCAGCATTTTATAACTCTTTAATTACCTTTGTAGAGTTCAGCTGTCTTTTCTAGTTCTTCTAATCTTTTCACCAAGCCATCTGAAAATAACTAACAACAGTCATTCACTGAACAATACACTTGTTCAAGTTTATAATCCACAGTATGAGGTCTCACCGTTGCATAAAATAGCTCTACTAAGACCAAGAGCATCTGCTGTGCCGGAGCTCATATTCTCAACAAGGCGATGCTTTACTTTTTTCAGAACTAAAAACACAGATATATATGAGATTTATTTATTTTTTAATTAAATTATTAAGTTAAGGTTAGTTTGGAATCCAGATGAGACCTATATCGAGAGATTTCCCTTGCTTTGGATCCGCTTGCAATTTATTATAATGAATAACTGCTTCTCCCTGAAAAACAAAAATTAACAAATCTGAAATTAATCATTATTATGCTGCAGCTCCCAAAACTAAGAGGTTGACAAAAGCAAAACCAACTAATCCTTTAAATTCCACAGTACTGTCTGACTTTAATCCAGGTCCAGGAAGTCATGGATTTTTTTCCTTCCTAAAACAACATGACGTAGACATAGTACCACTTGCTTTTGTTCATTGTATCAACCTCTCTAGCGCAGCATTGCTACACAGACAACATATTCACCAGTCCAGTGGTGGGCTTGAACATTGACTATCTCTTATCGACAATTTCACAGCAGGAAACGTGAGTACAGCCTTCTTTTAGTTTCTTTTGACTTTTGTATTAATTAAAGTTGTGTCGTATTTACACCGTCATTTATATATACTAATGAATAAAAATTTAATGACTAAATATGCATAAATGTTTAGAGTGTACCTGGACAGCTTGAATCATTTTGGCCACCTCCACTTTTGTCTTTCCTTTCACTGGTTTGCCATTAACGCCTGTAATTTCGTCACCTGCAGCCAGTGTGCCCTCCAGAGCAGCAGGTGTGTTATCAAAGACCTGGAGCAGGACATGGGCTTCATTTACTCTTTTACATATTAAATGAATGAATGAGTTACTTTTAAAACAGCCCTACCTGCACGATGTAGAGACAAGGACAGTACTGCGCCCCTCCCCCAATGCTTATTCCAATAAGGTTGTTGGCATCTTTCTGGAGGCTGACTGTCCCTGGTACAGTTGGTATTCCACTTTATAACAAAACATAACAATAATTCAAGTGTTCCGTGAAGCAGCCATTTAATGAAACACATTTAAAGTGCAATGGGACACTGCACAATAGTGACTCACAGCTTGTCTTCTTCCAGCTCGTAGTCCATGTCTGTGAACATTGTTAGACCGTGCTGCCTAAACGATCGGAGTGAAAGGAAGGAAAATGAAAGTACATGGACTCAAATAATGTTAGAGAGTTTGATTGATCTCCTTACACATCCCCTTAATAAACATGCATTATATTAGGACATCAATTGGGGGTGCACTTAATAGCAGGTGGACCGACAGCTGCTATCGTACAAAGTCATAATAACAAGATTATTATTATTATGGATGGCAGATTTAATTTGCAAAATATATTGACGTTGCATGGGCTAATAATGTACTAAAAGCAACAAACGAGCTGAAATGAGATGCCAATGGCTAACTAGTAATCGATGCTACTAAAAGGTGGAGCATCCATTGAATACACAAAGAAATAGCTAAAACATTAACGAGATTATTGACATTACCTATTGTGTGTCCACGCTCGACGCTGTAGCAGTGAAACGTGAGTTAAAAGCCGCGGATTTTATGCACTTTTCACCATTATCAAATGCAGCAAAAGCGCATTATTTACTTTGGTGCGTCACTTCCGCGCTCAAACCGGAAGCTCTTGGCATGATGCTCGTGGATTGGATTGGGGATCGGTTCATTGGGATCCTGGGTTACTTATTTGGTTAATATATATCTAATCAATTATAGAGTCTACGTTTTAAACCATATATTAGGAAAATTTCAATTTCAATTACTTTGCAATGTAAATGGAACCTAGATAACTTGCTTAACAGTAGGAGATACAGGACTACATTCATACTATAACACTCCCTACAACTGTACAACAACTCACGGTTATGTAACAGATAATACTCCCTACAACTGTACAACAACTCGCCCTTATGTCACAAATAATTCTCTGTACAACTGTACAACAACTCACCCTTATGTCACAAATAATGTTCCCTACAAATACAACAACTAACCCTTATGTCACAGATAGTACTCCCTACAACTGTTTTCAAAACTCACCCTAAATGTAACAGATAATACTCCCTACAACTACAATAACTCATCCTTATGTCACAGATAATGCTCCCTACAACTATAACAGCTCACCTTTATGTCACAGATAATGCTCCCTACAACTGTACAACAACTCATCCTCATGTAATAAATAATACTCCCTACAACTACAACAGCTCACCCCTATGTCACAAATAATACTCCCTACAACTGTACACCAATTCACCCTTATGTTACAGATAATACTCCCTACAACTGTACAACAACTCACCCTCATGTAATAGCTAATACTCCCTACAACTACAAAACTCACCCTTATGAAACAGGTAATACTCCCTACAACTGTACAACAACTCACCTTTATATAACAGATAATACTCCCTACAACTGTACAACAGCTCACCCTTCTGTCACAGATAATACTCTCTACTCCCTACCTTTATGTAACAGATAGCCATATGTCCTGTCAGTCATCATATTGTTGCTCTGTCTTCCTCTCGTGTAAACTTGTGATTTTATATTTTATTACTTATCTTTCAATTTTATTGTAACTTGTACATTTACATTTCTATAATTATGCTTTATTTGACACCTGTCTCTTGCTATCTTTTTTGCTTCTTATTTAAAATGTATTATTACATTTACATTTCGCTCTTTGTGATTATATTATGTTGAGATGTGTGAACTACTGCATCCAAATAATTTCCCTTGTGGAGCAATAAAGTTTGTCTAAGTCTAAATCTAAGTCTAATCTTCTACTATTGTAATAAAATAGAAGTCCTGATTCCTTAATACTCAGTGAATGATCCTTGACATAAATAAGAGTATCCAAAACATTCACAACATTATTAGTAAAAAGGGCCTTGATAATTTAATCCAAAATCAATCTGTGACTAAATTCATGTTTATTCTCACATTTGTTTGTCAGGAAAAAGACAGTCCCTCTCCATTAGTCTGTGGCAACACCAGCAGCAAACATGGTGAGGTAGATTTTACTTATTTGTCTTATCATTTATTTCTAATTATCTACTTGTCTTGATAATTAATCTTAATATATGCAATGGTCTTGGTCTTGACCCACTATTATATATGTATTGCAGTTTTTTTTGTGTTTTTTTTTTTTTTGTGCTTATTTCTGTTAGGCCTATTTGAAACCATAATATTAAACTGTGCCTGTCTGGCTTATTATAATCTTATTGACTGAACCAATCACATAAACTCACCTTTGTCTGGTCCCTGTTGTAATGAGGAAATTCTGTGTGACTCGTTTTTTTCATAGGAACTTGAGATGAAGAATATGGACTTCAAAGCTGGAGACAATCTGAAAATTAAAGGCTTGATTCTGCATGACGCGGACAGGTAAGTCTGTAGTTAACCATACAGTGTTAATGTAAACCTGCAGACTAATTAGTATGCCTGGTGCTCAGATTCCAGATTGACCTCGGTTGCGACAAGGAGGACTTGGCGCTGCATTTCAATCCCCGCTTCAATGATGATCTCGATGGAACTGTTTTTGTGTGTAACTCTAAGGCGGCTGGGTGTTGGGGCGATGAGAAACGAGAAATTAACAACACTCTGCAGAAAGGGGCTGAAGTCAAGGTAGGGATGTTTATCAAATATTTTACAGTGCACAAATAATAAACTGTACTCTGTGTTTGATCTATCCCTCAATAGGTTAAAGGGACAGTCCATAATTTTGGACGTAGGGCCTCATTTCCTAGTTAGCCAGAGTGTTGGAGACATGTGGAATTTTTAAATATTCCATCCAGTCCTTGTATTTGCAGAGGTTGCTGGTGCTAGGCTAGTGCATGTCAATGGCCATAGTTATCCTGCCGCTAAAAACAGTCTTAACCACTCCACAAAACACCCGAAGCAAATCTGTTATTACGCCAGACTGTCAATGTAAATGTCTGTGTTGATAGAATAATGTTTGAAATAAAACTAACCTTGCATCGCATGAATCGTTGCATGTTGAGGAACTATTTTCTCATATATCAGTCCGCCGCTGCCAAGCTTTCTATCAGGAAGTACAACTCGCTGCTGCTGCTCAGACATAAATCCTTCAAATGCAAGGTTGTTTTTACTTCTAAAATTATTCTATTGACACACACGTTTACATCAACACTCTCGCGTAATAATAGATTTGCTTTGGGTGTTTTGTGGAGTGGGTAAGACGGTTTTTAGTGGCAGGATAACTATGGCCATTGACATGCACTAGCCTAGCACCAGCGACCTCTGCAAATACAAGGAATGGATGGAATATTTTAAAAAAGTGTCTCCACACGTCTCCAACACTCTGGCTCACTAGGAAATGAGGTCCAAAATTCCAGACTGTCCCTTTAACTGTGCCAGACGGACCTTTTAACAGACCTTGGATAGGAGCAGCTGAAGAGGTGGACGCAATACAGATGGTTACAAAGGGTCCTAAGATAGTCTACAATTTCAGTCGGTTAATTCAGGTTTTGTTATTCAGGTTATTCATGTCTTAATACTCAGGTAACGTCCTCATTTTTTTTACTATTGAAGAAAAAACAAATGCAATACCAATTTCAATACCACGATTCATGACAAAATAATAAGTATTTCTTGGTTGCTAAGTGGTCATACTACTTCTGAAAATATCAAGGTTATTCTCAACAGCATTACCTGCTCAAATTAGAAGATTCTGAACTGTAGTTTGGACTTGACAGATAGTGATAATTAAAATCTGATTCTGACAGCCATAGTCAGGGTGGACAGCAAATGTATAAGTCAATGCAAAATAAATGAATAAACCATACTATGCAGCAGATGATTTCATTTAAAGTGAATATTCTGCTTAATATGAATCTGTTCTGTCTGAATTCAGATCGTGGTGAATTTTAGTGGAGACATGTTTGAGGTGGAGCTCCCTGGTGATCAAGAAGTGCACTTCCCTAACCGCGAGGACATGGACGTCATCAAGTACTTGAGAATCTGTGGGGACTTCCAACTGATGTCCTTGAAGATCTCACACTAGTATATTATATATTTACTGCCCTCTTTCCTAAAATTAAAGTAATAAAGTAAAACGTAAAGAAAACATTGTCGACTCTAATCCCTCATATGTTGCCGGTGAGAAGCATGGACAGCTTACTCATACTCACTACAAGAAACACACTTGTCACTTGTCACTCGTTAACCCATCACATTTATTATTTGTTGCATTTCAATCAGTAGTGGTCTTACAATTAGTTAAGTATTCTGTATTCTGCATTATGACATACCTGATAATAAACATGTTATAAACGTGTGTCACATAATAAAATCAATATATCAAATATTGTCAATTAAATAAAACAAACAGTATTTCATTGCATCTTTAAAAAATAAAATATTACAGTACTCCCAATCACTAGTATAAACCATGTCATAATAAACCATGATATAAATGTGTGTTACATAATAAAATCAATAAATCAAATATTCTCAATCTCAAAAATTTCATTGCATCCTTAAAAAAAAAAAATTACTCCCAATCACCAGTAGGTTATACCATCCCTAGTTCCCTGTTTTCTGATATTGGCTTAATGTTTTTATGTGCATATTTCATTCAGACTCTGTATTGCTTCCTCTCTGCTGTAGTTTCTCCATTCGCTGGGGATTTCTCCTTGACCCACAAATTTTAAGTTGTGGTAATCCTCCAGTTCCTTCTGAAATCGACAAATAAACCATTTCCAGTAGACCAGCTTGGATCCGTCAGGAGTGATTAACCATTCAGCGTAGTTCCCGCTAGCACTTTGATATTTTTTGTAAGGAACAGACACATGTGAGAAGGACTGAGGACGGAATTTTTTGTCACTTGCAACTAATGTTGTGCAAAAATCAATGACCATTTCCACTGTACCCCGAATGTGCCATCCTTCAATCCCTGTGGGGCGATGAAAGAGCACGCTGTGTTTGTCCGGACTGTGGTCTTTGACTGTGTTGAGGCAAACAGCAGCACAGAAGGGGCATGTTTCCCAGCAGCAGTTACAAAGCTGATCAATCAGGATCTGGTCTGGGTGAAGCCGAAACTCATTCATTTTATCCAGTGGGAGGTTTTTGAGGTCCTCAGTAATGGGACAAAGACGCTTCTCTATGGCTTCTTTAAGAAAGCTAAATGCTGTCACACTTTTAAAATTTTGAGCTAGAATTTGGCCAAAATTTAGTTTTTCTCTAAGCAAACTGTGAAACTCTTGCAGCCACACCTCTATGTTTCCTTCTTTCACCTTTTCAGTAGCCTGAATCAGAGCTATAGTCACATGATTTTTGATCTCATCAACATTTTTCTTCAGAAGAATCTGCACATTCTTCTCCCTGTGGATATAGTCCTGGACTTCTTCTTTGATGAAGAGCTCAATGTATGTCTTTGGGTTCTCTATGTAGGTCATGTATCTGTTAAAGTCTCCTTTCTCTGCCAGAGACTTCAGCACATGTTTCTCTAAGTTCAGCCTGCTCGCATTAAACGCTGGATAACTGGTCCTCATCACTTCAGCAACATCAATGGCAGTTCTGTTACACACTGTCTCAGTCATGGAGGCCTTCAGTTTCTCACAGATCATTTCAGCAAGAACCACCGCTGAAGACTCTCCTTTGCAGAAGCTTGAGAAAACTGTGTAATGTTCCTGTTTCTTTCTTTCCAAATACCTGTGTGTTTCTGTCTTCATAAACTTCTCATGTGACTCGGAGATCCATGTCTCTGTGCTGACAAAGACGTACAGAGTGAGATCTATAGTGAACTCCTGCTTCAGAGAGTATTTCCACTTTGTTTGAAATTCCTTCACACTTGTGTTGACATGTTGTGCCATTTCTCTCAGGTAGTTTGTATTGTAGCCTTTTGTTGCCACAGGTTTGCTCTTGATGATCTCTTCAGCTTCTTCCTGCACTGTGTGGATGAATTCTGTGATGTTTTGTTTTGTTTTATGATTGCCTTTTTGCTCGACATAATCTGAGTAATCTTCAAGTTTTGACAGATTTGTGTAGCATTTTGAGTTTTTACGTGTAATAATCAAAGTGAACTCAAAGCCAAATTCTTGAAGAACCTGATTTTGATCACGCTCTAAGTTTATTTTTTTAACACATTTTACGTGTTCCTCCAGTGCAGGGGCATACTTTTGCCAGAGAGAGTGGAACTGTTTTTCAAGGTCTCCATCTTTCATGTTGATTTTCACTTGATGAGCAAGTTCCTTGCATTGTTGGTGTAACTGGTCCTCTAAAATTATCTTCTTCTCGTTTAGCTTTTCATTTCTTTTCTTCTCTTCAAGAAAATCACTAAGATTTCTTTGTGTTCTTCTGACTATTTCATCACAAAAATCTTTAATCTTTTGTTCATGTTGGTTTTTCCATTGAGTCAAGAGGTCTTTTTGTTCCTTTCTGTCAAAGTATTGGGATATGGCAGCTTTTATTTCCTCATATTTCCTGCTTATTTGCCCCAAAAGAAAAGCATGATCAATTCTGAGAACTGTCCCATTTTCAATACTTGTGTGAAGCTGTTTTTCAATGTTCAGCATTTCACTCCTCAGGGCCCATGTCCAGTTTCCAAACTCAACTTCAAGTCTTCTGTAAGCAGAGATCTCGATGGTATTTTTGAAGCTGAAAACAAAATTTTCATTTAACAGAGCATTCCAGAGATCTTGCACTTTAATTTTGAACTCAGAGAGAGTGACTCCTGAAGACTGTGATGCTTTAGAGAGGATGAATTTCTTCAGGTCTTGGACACTTACACTGTAACCTGGATTTGGAGGAGCCATCGGAGGACTTCCCTCCCACAGTTCAGCAAAGTACTTCACATCTTTTTCAATATCAAACTCAATAATGTCACTGAAACTTACAGCATCACAAACCTCTTCTCTGGCAGCTACTTTGACAATTTGGTCAAGTGTTTCTTTCAGTTTCCTTTTCCTCTCCATGTTTTTCTCTGCAGCGCCAACATCTGTCACATTCTTGTGAACAAACACACAGCTTGGTGAGAGCTTGACTTTCTTCATCCTCATGAAAGCCTGAACCAAAATCTGCAGAACATCTTGCATCTCAGAGGGGTTTTCTCCAAAGATATTCACCAGAGTCATGTTTCCCACTCCAACTGCAAATGTTGCTAATTCATTGTCACGTTGAACTGATCCATTTCCTTCTGATTCTAACGCTCGCAGCCCCTCAGTGTCCACCACGAGGATGTAGTCCCACTGAAAATCTCTCTTGAAGTCTTCTGACAGTTTGACCAGCTGCATGAAGGCCCCTTTGGTGCATCTGCCTGCACTGACTGCGAACTGAAGACCAAACATGGCATTCAGCATGGTTGTCTTCCCACTGCCTTGTATGCCCAAAACTGACAAAACAAAGACCCTCTTGTCCCCCAGTTTGTGGATGACTTGATCAATGAGACTTGAGATCCAAATTAAAGGAATGTGGCCTGCATCTCCATCCATCAGCTCCATTGGATGTCCTGATATCATCAGCTCTGCAGCCA